>NW_027142361.1:20135470-20319250 GCF_026170545.1 Melanerpes formicivorus | reverse complement strand
CAGAGAAGGGCAACGAAGTTAGTGAGGGGCTTGGAACACAAGCCCTATGAGGAGAGACTGAGGGAGCTGGGGCTGCTTAGCCTGGAGAGGAGGAGACTCAGGGGTGACCTTATTGCTCTCTACAACTACCTGAAGGGGGGTTGTAAACAGGCAGAGGTTGGTCTCTTCTCCAGGCAGCCAGCACCAGAACAAGAGGACACAGTCTCAGGCTGCGCCAGGGGAAGTTCAGGCTGGAGGTCAGGAGGAAGTTTTACACAGAGAGAGTGATTGCCCATTGGAATGGGCTGCCTGGGGAGGTGTTGGAGTCGCCGTCACTGGAGGTGTTCAGGAGGAGACTTGACAGGGTGCTTGGTTACATGGGTTAGTTGATTGGGTGGTGTTGGGTGATAGGTTGGATGTGATGATCTTGAAGGTCTCTTCCAACCTGGTCTATTCTATTCTATTCTATTCTATTCTATTCTATTCTATTCTATTCTATTCTATTCTATTCTATTCTATTCCTGCTGGCCGAGGGCCCAAAGGGGTCACTGGCAGGCATTCGTGCCTGGGCACAGGTGGGAAATGTCATTTACCTTCTCCCAAAGGCTCAGCAATACCTTGGGCACACTTCTCAGCCACTGTTGCCAGATGGGAAGGCTGGAGGTGGAAAATCTGCTGCTGGCCCCAATCCTAGACACACCGCCAGCAGAGCAAATACCCCTGGGGCAGCCACAGGTCATTGGCAGCTCAGACATCAGATCTGTCATCTATGGCATGTCTCAGATGATGCCCTGCTGCTCTTGTGCAATGCATGGGGCAGTTCTTCCACCCAGTAGGAAGACCACAAAGCTGAGAGTCAGTTGCATGAAGAAATGAAGATGTTGCTGTTTTCCTGGCAGCTCATCAGCCAGTCAGCAAAGCAAGCAACTGAGGCAGCCTCCGAGTAGATCCTGTCTTCTGCTTGGTGTCAGCACGAGGCTTTGCAAGCCCTCTGCCAATAATGGAGGAGGAGATATTCATGGACAAGTGCTGAAGGAGGTGGTGCCACAGTACAAGTCAAGGGCTGAAGCTTAGCCATTGGGTTGGAGCTGATGTGCACAGGAAAGCTTGGGCATGCAGTGCAGTGACAGGAGCCACATTCAGTCCCTGGTGAGCTCTGGGGTCCTGTTGCACCTCACAAGACCTCAGATTTTGCCAGTCTACTTTCTATCCACATGCTGGATGCTAACCCCTCTGGTCCTCACCAGTACACTGGTGCAGCTGCTCCAGGAAGGCTGTTGCATGGTTTTGTGGGGAAAGCAGATCAGCTGTTCTGGGCTTGGACAGGCAGCACCTTCACCTCACTGACTCCTGCTCCTTCTGCCTTCAGTACCTGTATAAATGGCTGTTAGAGAATCATGGAATGGTTTGGGCTGGAAGGAACCTCCAAAGGTCATCTTTACAATGAGAGTGGGAAAATACTGGAACAGGTTGCTCAGGGATGTAGTTGAGGCCCTGTCCCTGGATACTTCAAGATCAGACTTGATGTACACTTGGGCAGCCTGATTTAGTTGGAGGTGTCCCTGCTGACTGCACAGGATGACTTTGGAGGGTCCCTTTTCAACCCAATGCAATCTGTGCATCTTTGATTATACAACAGTGACTATAAATAAAACAGTAATAAAATATTAAACCCCTGTGCTTTTGAAAGATTAATCACAGATCTTTGAGTTCCTGTAGTTACAAAATACAGAATATAGAGTTAACCAGGTTGGTTTGAGATCATCAAGTCCAACCTATCATCCAACACCATCTCATCAATTAAACCACGACACCAAGCACCCCATCCAGTCTCTCCCTAAACACCTCCAGGGATGGTGACTCAACCACCTCCCTGGGCAGCACATTCCAATGGCCAATCACTCTTTCTATGAAAAACTTCTTCCTAACATCCAGCCTAAACCTCCCCTGGCACAGCTCGAGACTGTGTCCTCTTGTTCTGGTGCTGGTTGCCTGGGAGAAGAGACCAACCCCCAGCTGGCTACAACCTCCCTTCAGGTAGTTGTAGGCAGCAACAAGGTCTCCCCTGAGCCTCCTCTTCTCCAGGCTAAGGAACCCCAGCTCCCTCAGCCTCTCCTCATAGGGCTGTGCTCCAAACCCCTCCCCAGCTTTGTTGCCCTTCTCTGGACACCTTCCAGCAACTCAATATATGAGGGGCCCAGAACTGGACACAGGACTCAAGGTGTGGCCTAACCAGTGCTGAGTACAGGGGCACAATGACTTCCCTGCTCCTGCTGGCCACACAATTCCTGATCCAGTCCAGGATGCCATTGGCCTTCTTGGCCACCTGGGCAAACTGCTGGCTCATGTTCAGCCAGCTGTCAATCAGCACCCCCAGGTCCCTTTCTGCCTGGCTGCTCTCCAGCCACTCTGACCCGAGCCTGTAGCACTGCATGGGGTTGTTGTGGCCAATGTACAGCACCTGGCACTTGGACTTGTTGAATGCTGGAGCGTGTCCAGAGAAGGGCCTCAGGGATGATCAGAGGGCTGCAGCTCCTCCCCTATGAGGACAGACTGAGGCAGTTTGGGCTGTTCAGTCTGGAGAAGAGAAGGCACTGAGGAGACCTCATTGTGGCCTTCCAGCATCTTAAGGGGGCTACAAGAAAGCTGGGGAGGGACTTTTTAGGGTGTCAGGTAATGATAGGATTGGAGGGAATGGAACAAAAGTAGAAATGGGTAGATTCAGATTGGATGTGAGGAAGAAGTTCTTCCCCATGAGGGTGGTGAGACACTGGCACAGGCTGCCCAGGGAGGTGGTGGAAGCCTCATCCCTGGAGGTTTTGAGGGCCAGGCTGGATGTGTCTGTGGGCAACCTAATGTAGTGTGAGGAGTCCCTGCCCATGGCAGGGAGCTGGAACTGGATGGTCCTTGAGGTCCCTTCCAACCCTAACAATTCTATGATTCTGTGCTATGGGGACCCATCTGAGAGAGGGGGAGAGGGCAGCACAGCGTGTATTCTAATTTTTGGCAGCATGAAGTTTCCTCAAAACTGTGTGATGCACCTTCTCAGGAGCTTCTCAGAGGATGTTGTAGGTTTGAGAGGAAGGCCCAGTCTTCTTCCCCCCCACAAAGAGAAAAAGGAATAAAAACCACAGCTAGCCACAGCTGGAGAAGTAAAGGGAATGTTATAATTACAAGCAATTTTAGGGAATGCAGGGTATATACACAATTTACAGTATTTACAATATATATATATATACAAGAAATATACAGCAAAGTAATACAGGAACAAAATTCCCCTCCCCCTTCTGGAGGAGGGTTCCCCCCCTGTACCCCCTTCTCTCCCTTTTTTCCCCCAAAGAGGGTTAGAAAGAGAGAAAAAGAGCAGTTGTTAATTAAAACAAAGTGTTAGTAGGCCACGCTTATCTGTCCAAGGTCAGTCTGGCAGAGAGCCCAAGAGCAGACGAGCTGGAACAGGAGGAGGGAAGAATCAAAACTGAGGAAAGTCTCAGTCACACTCAAAACTTAAAGTTGCACTCTACCAATCTACCAATGAAATTCGTTTAGACCTGTATTTTGTTTACAAAACATTCAGCCATAGTGTCCCTTTCTTAAAGGCACAGCCTCAAACGGTCACAGAGGACTACAAGAAATGTATCTGCTGGAAGATATTAAATGCATAGAAGCAAGGCCTGGGTCAGGATGGACTGGACAACTACTCCAGAGCTGAATGAGACCTCAATTTTATTGAACTGTTGGCTTGATTCCTCAAATACACAAAGATAATCCCTGCCAGCTTGTAGGAACAAGCCCTAAAGTGCTCCCAATTGCATCACCAGGTGGAAGAAGCAGAATTCTTTTCTGGCTGAGCTGTGCTCACTCCAGATTTGCGTTCCACAACAGCACTGCAGAAGCACAAGTGTCACTCAAATCCTGCCTCAGCTGGCAGAACTTGTGTGCCAACTGTCTGAGCTGCTGTACGAAGCTTCAGTCATCCCTAAGCTCAGCTTTATTCCAGAAGCTGGCCCTGGTTTGAAGGGGTAGGCATCATCACTGCCATCCCCAGGTGATGTCATGGAAGCACCCAGGAAGGGCAGCAACAGTTCTTGGAATCCAGTGAGTATATGAGAGCCCACCCCTTGCACACCCCCTCAGCCCCAGCACGTCCCAGGAGCTCAGGCCCGTGGCATATTCAGGATCATGCACAAGTATGGTAGGAAGCTGAAAATAGTCTCAAGAGCATCTGTCTGCTCTGAGCCAGCAGGAGAAGGGCAACAGTTTTGCTGTGCCAGATCACGCTCACCTGAAATAGAATCATACAATCAACCAGGTTGGAAAAGACCTCAGAGATCAAGTCCAATTTATTACCTAATACCTAACACCCCATGACAACTAAACCATGGCTTCAAGTACACCTTGAGTACTGTTGATGAGAACGGAGACAGGGAGGACAGCACTCAATATGAGTGATAGTAATCATCCAACTTTATTGTTCCACACTTCATTATTTATAGTCTTATCTTATGCATAGTTAATTCTATTCTAATTTAACACATACTATTGGTTTTTCTCTAAAAGGTTACATCATTGTTTTCACAACTCTGTGGAATTTTTCTACTCAGTCTAATTGCTCTTTTTCCCAGATCTCGCCTCCTCCTTATCTTGCTTGCCTCCCTTCTCAGGGGCAGCTGGACTTCAGCATACCAAGCAATCAGCACTTTCCCACAGCTCCTACTCCATTGCTATATTAATAACAGAAAATCCTTCAAGGCCTGAATTGCACAGGTGTTCCTGGGACCCATGTCCCCTCTTGCTTAAACCAAACCCCAGCATACTGTGTTCAGTTCTGGGCCCCTCAATTTAAGAAGGAGATTGAGACTCTTGAATGTGTCCAGAGAAGGGCAATGAGGCTGGGGAGAGGTTTGGAGCACAGCCCTGTGAGGAGAGGCTGAGGGAGCTGGGGTTCCTTAGCCTGGAGAAGAGGAGGCTCAGGGGAGACCTTGTTGCTGCCTACAACTACCTGAAGGGAGGTTGTAGCCAAGTGGGGGTTGGTCTCTTCTCCCAGGCAACCAGCACCAGAACAAGAGGACACAGTCTCAAGCTGTGCCAGGGGAAGTTTAGGCTGGAGGTAAGGAGAAAGTTCTTCACAGAGAGCTTGGCCATGGCACTTGGTGCCATGGTTTAGTAGTCATGAGGTCTTGGGTGAGAGGTTGGACTTGATGATCTTTGAGGTCTTTTCCAACCTTATTGATTCTATGATTCTATGATTCTAAGTGCCACGTCCAATCCCCTCTTGAACACCTCCAGGGATGGGGGACTCCACCACCTCCCTGGGCAGCACATTCCAGTGGCCAGTTACTCTTTCTGGGAAGAACTTTCTCCTCACCTCCAGCCTAAACTTCCCTGATAGTGTAAGGAATATCCCCAACCCTGGCTGAAACATGGGGTGTCATGACAAGGGATGCAAGGCAGGTGGCCCAGCTCCCAGAGCCATGCTGCTGGCCTCTATCTGACCCTGGTGTTCTTTCTCTATCTCCCTGGGCTTGATTTCTCCTTGACGGCAGGCAAAGCTTGTGACACATGCTATGTTAGAGCCTGAAACTGTCCTGAGGAGCAAAAACAAGCATGGAGGCTAATCACCTGCAGCCCTTGTGATGGAGGGAACAAGGTTCTTTCACTTCTGCACCTCTCTGAAGTCTAAAGCAGCCAAGAGTGGAAAGCTTCATCTATATGGGCTTAAGCAAAGGAATTAGGTTTAACATCTACTGAATTAATCACTGCACTAGGGCCCATACCCAGGCAGGATTTGCATTTCTATGCCAGGCTAGGGCAGTGACTTTCAGTGTGACAGGAAGCTCCTTTCCCTGGGCTCTACTTCAGTTCAGTAGTCAGGGTATTAATAGGGCATTGCCTCTGAGGCACCCACTTCAGTTCCAACTTCAAGTCTCAAGAGGAGACTCAGGGGTGACTTTATTGCTCTCTACAACTACCTGAAGGGGGGTTGTAGACAGGCAGAGGTTGGTCTCTTCTCCCAGGCAGCCAGTACCAGAACAAGAGGACACAGTCTCAGGCTGTGCCAGGGGAGGTTCAGGCTGGAGGTCAGGAGGAAGTTTTACACAGAGAGAGTGATTGCCCATTGGAATGGGCTGCCCGGGGAGGTGGAGGAGTCGCCATTGCTGGAGGTGTTCAGGAGACTTGACAGGGTGCTTGGTTGCATGGTTTAGTCGGTTGGGTGGTGTTGGATGATAGGTTGGACACGATGATCTTGAAGGTCTCTTCCAACCTGGTCTATTCTATTCTATTCTACTAAACCATGGCACCAAGTGCCTCATCCAGTCTCTTCCTAAACATCTCCAGTGACGGTGACTCCACCACCTCCCTGGGCAGCACATTCCCATGGCCAATCACTCTTTCTGTGAAGAATTTCTTCCTAACATCCAACCTAAACCTCCCCTGGTGCACCTTGAGACTGTGTCCTCTTGTTCTGGTGCTGGTTGCCTGGGAGAAGAGACCAACCCCAGCTGGCTACAACCTCCCTTCAGGGAGTTGTAGAGAGCAAGAAGGTCTCCCCTGAGCCTCCTCTTCTCCAGGCTAAGCAACCCCAGCTTCCTCACCCTCTCCTCATAGGGCTGTGCTCCAAACCCCTCCCCAGCTTTGTTGCCCTTCTCTGGACACCTTCCAGCAACTCAACATATGAGGGGCCCAGAACTGGACACAGGACTCAAGGTGTGGCCTAACCAGTGCTGTGATGGCAGCACTGCTTCAGCTGTGTGCATTCCCTGTTACATGGGACCAGCAAAGCCAGAACAGTGAAGTCAGTCACTGAGTCCAATCCTCTCCTTAGCTCCAGCAGCTTTGGCAAAGCACTATCACCTACAGCACCTTCACCTAGAGCACTTAACAGAAGCCAGACTGGGCATGTGTGAACAAGAACCAAACTAATTATTACTGAGAAGGAGCTGGAAAGATCACAGCACTGGAACACCTAGAGCTGCTCTGCAAGAAAGACAATGGCTGCATTAATCATTAAATCCTGGTCTGGTGGAAGGCTTCCTGGTCAAGATGTTCCCATCATTAGAAAGTTGGGGTGTAGGAGGAGGGCAAGGCCTTGTTTAACCAGACAGGAGTGTTTATTCATGGGCTAACAAGGCAGGGTGGGGCTTGCTCCTTCTCACTCGTGTTTGCACAAACTTCTCCCTGGTTGTGCAACAGCTGCAGTCAAGAGCTGCACAGAACTAGAAGTGGAGAAGCTACAGTCTTCTGGTTCTTTTCAAGCTCCTTCCTCAGAACACCATTGGCCTCTCCTTGCCATGTCATTAAGCCATAGAATCGTTTTGATTGGAAAACATCTTTACGATCATCAAGTCCAAATATTAACCCAACGCTGCCATGCTGCCAAGACCCTCACTAAGCCATATCCCTCAGCATCATATGTACACTTGGGGGCAGGTGTTGATCTGCTGGAGGGTAGAGAGGCTTTGCAGAGAGACCTTGACAGACTGAACAGATGGGTAGAATCCAACGGCATAAAATTTAACACATCCAAGTACCGGGTTCTGCACATTGGCCACAACAACCCCATGCAGTGCTACAGGCTGGGGTCAGAGTGGCTGGAGAGGGGCCAGGTAGAGAGGGACCTGGGGGTACTGGTCGATGGTAGTCTGAACATGAGCCTGCAGTGTGCCCAGGCAGCCAAGAGGGCCAATGGCATCCTGGCCTGCATCAGGAACAGTGTGGCCAGCAGGAGCAGGGAGGTCATTGTGCCCTGTACTCAGCACTGGTTAGGCCACACCCTGAGTCCTGTGTCCAGTTCTGGGCCCCTCAGTTTAGGAAAGATGTTGAGTTGCTGGAAGGTGTCCAGAGAAGGGCAACAAAGCTAGAGAGGTTGTTGACAGGCAGCGGTTGGTCTCTTCTGCCAGGCAACCAGCACCAGAACAAGAGGACACAGTCTCAAGCTGTGCCAGGGGAGGTTTAGGCTGGATGTTAGGAAGAAGTTCTTCATAGAAAAAGAGATTGGCCATTGGAATGTGCTGCCCAGGGAGGTGGTGGAGTCACCATCAGTGGAGGTGTTCAGGAGGAGACTGGATGGGGTGCTTGGTGCCATGGTTTGGTTGATTAGGTGGTTGGATGTGATGATCTTGAAGGTCCCTTCCAACCTGGTTTATTCAGCCCTCTCCTATACTCTGAACAAGGACAACAAGAGGCAAGGATGTGACTGTGTAGGATTTCATTAAAGTAGGCATCAGCCACAACTTCAGAGAGTTGAAAAAATATTCTTAACAACTTTTATTCTCCTGACTAGGTATTTTAACAGCTACAATGCTCAAGTGTAAACCAGAGAAGTCTCTGCCCAGAAGTCAAATTTGAAATGGGTAGCAAAAGTGAAGACATTGTGTACCACACTGAATTGGTTTAATACGGAGAGTACTATAACATAGTGACAACAGAAGTGAATGGGGAAGATGGGGGGGTGTGGAAAATACAAGTCATTGGTCACAGGCTGGAAAACAGAACTCCAAACAGGACTTCAACCCTGCAGACATCTCTAATCACATTCCCTGACCAGGAGCACCTTGTCACCTCCTGCTGCAATACAGTTTATTGCAGATTTTGCCAAAGAGAAGTTTCTTAAACAGCTGCTTCTAAATGAAGTCAGCAACTTTGGGGAGACAACAGCAACAACAACAGAAGACACTTTTGTTCAAAATGCCACAGGTTTGGATTTCACTCTTGTCATTAATACCTTGTTTAGCACTTCTGGGCAATGCCACAAGGCAGTGTGTTTCAGAACTTTCTTGCTCTTCACTCTTGTGTTAAGAGAAGCTCCGAACAAATGAGAGGGGAGTGGACCCCATCACTTTTGAGTGTGGTAAAGAAACTGAGTGAGACCCCATCTACAACTCTTTGTTTTACAGGACAACAGGGAGCTCCCAGGGTCTGAGCTTTGAGAGGATGGAGCAGAGGAGATGCTTTAGCTCATGGAGACACTTGAACATATCCAGAGAAGGGCAACAAGGCTGGTGAGAGGCCTTGAGCACAAGCCCTATGAAGAGAGGCTGAGGGAGCCGGGATTGTTTAGCCTGGAAAAGAGGAGGCTCAGGGGAGACTTTATTGCTCTCTACAACTACCTGAAAGGTGGTTGTAGCCAGGAAGGGGTTGGTCTCTTCTCCCAGGCAACCAGCACCAGAACAAGGGGACACAGTCTCAAGCTGTGCCAGGGGAAGTTTAGGCTGGAGGTGAGGAGAAGGTTCTTCGCTGAGAGAGTAATTCAACATTGGAATGTGCTGCCCAGGGAGGTGGCGGAGTCGCCGTCCCTGGAGGTGTTCAAATGGGGACTGGACTTGGTGCCATGGTCTAGTCATGAGGTCTGTGGTGACAGGTTGGACTCACTGATCTTTGAGGTCTCTTCCAACCTTAGTGATATTGTGATACTAAAGCCCTTCACCTGACAGCACAAGAGCTCCAGTTCCCTAAGAGACAACCCTGTTTTGGCAGGGCAGAGTACAAAGACCTGAGGCAGGCTTTCCCTTGTGTGAACGGGGGGCCAACTCTGCTGGTCCATTGGGCCAAACATTACACTTGAACAACATGACAGCTCACAACAGAGGCCAAAGTTTGCACAACTTGTCTTGTCAGAAAGGTAAACAATGTATAAAACCAAAAAGTTTCAATAAACAGCCCACACAACCTTTGAGGTTTTTGAGCTTTGATAGCTGGGAAACCCACGCTCTGCCAACAGATGAAACGGTTAAGATCCATACAAAACAACCCCCTAAGAGACACAGGTTGAACAGATGTGGAAAACAACTGGCTTTCCCCACAGGAATTTGCCTATCTGAAAGTTGCTTTCAGGAGATAAAAAAAAACAAAACACAAACCAACCAACACTCCCTGCAGCACTTGGGACTGCTTCCCCAGGAGACAGGCACCTGGTGGTGGCAGGGAGGGACGAAACACCGTGGGGTCGTGCAGAGCATGGCGGACTCGCAGCTACCAAAGCACTCTCGCAGGAAACACAGCGAAGAAGTTGGAGGCAAGAGGGGGAAAAAACATACAGACTTGAGTATGTTTAGCTACACACACTGCTAGAGTACACAAGACAAAATAAAGTAAAAATTATAAAGATGGAGAGCTTCATGTAGGGCATTTCCAGTCATTTTTAAAAGGAAAGATAAGGTTTTTTTCCTTTGAAAAACCACAAAGCTCAAAGCAGAAGTCCCCAGATGCTGTTTCTCAAGGCACACAAAGCCACAGGAGCTGATGGCTCAGATTCACATCCATGGGATCTAACCTAAAGAGGCTTTCCTCCTGGCTCTCCAGTTTCTCAAGGGTAGCTTTTGAACAGACACATCATCCTCACATGCACCTACTAAGACTCCCTGGTTAATCCCAGCATCTCCCGTGCATGAAACTCAACGAGCAGAACAGCCCTTAACTGTATCTAGAAGATGGCTTTCAGCTTCTGGATCCCCTCTCTGAAGGACAAAAGTGTGTGACAGTTACACAGTTACACATAAATAGCATCTACAAATATGCTGACAGCACACGTGGGGAAGGTGGTGAACGCAAACAGGTTTCAGAGGCTGGCCTGACCCTACCGTAAGGCTCCACCATCAGCCCACCTTTCAAACTTGCTCCAGGCAGTTATGTCCTCCTGTCAGCTCAGCAAACAACTGGGATAACCAAGAGTAGTGTTATTGACCCCATACCTGGGCATCAGCTTCTTGAAAGTTCACATACACGTCACAGCTCTGTGGATTTCACCTCTGCCTCTGGGCTTAAACTGAAGGCAGCAGCACTTTCATAGAGCAGGACAAAGCTTAGCTTATAAACTGTGGGGGTTTTCTTAAAGCATAAAGAGAGTTCAAGTCCTATTCCCCTTCACATTTCTAAGCACTGTAAGAATAAGGCTGCTTTGTATGCCCTGTGTATAGAAAAGAGCATGTTTATAAAGCACTATACACATATATACCTATATATAAATAGCAACTAGCCACCCAAGTTTCATTTCAAACTAGCATTTCAACAACCCCTGCAATCTGGAACCTTAAAGTAGCTCTACTGACCTCTATTTTGTAAGCAAAGAGAACAAAAGGATCATACCTTACCATGACCTAACATCCTCCACCAGCAAAATGCAAAGCCCTGGGTTAACTTTGGGGGATAGGCCCAAAACTCCCAGGTTTGCCCCATGTGGTTTGCCAAAGAAGAGGCAGGCAGCAGGAATGAGTGGAGAGTCAGCAGCCAGAAGGAAGTGTTTTCCACCCCTGTGGTGGGTTGGAAGGGTAAGGCCAAGAAGCCCCTTCCCTCCCCCCTGTAAAGTAGGAGGGAATGCCCAGTTCACTCCCAGTTCAGAAGGTGCTTCCTCCCACTCTTCCAATGAAATTAGTTTAGATTATTCCTTCCGTTTACCAACTTCCGTCCACCATATTCCCTTTCTTAAGGGGACAACGTCAACCGGCCACAGTCCACCCCTTCTAAACAATTTCATTGGCCATTCATACTGTCCATCCAATCCACAACGACATTTAGAGTTCGTGAGTAAAGTTCATAGTCCATTCCGGCTATGCTCAGATGTAGATGATTCAAAAGTCCAAGAAAATGAGAAAATGAGAAAAATGGAAAACAGTTCATTTCTTCGCGGACAAGGCGAAGAAAAGGGAAACAGGGATTCTCAGGGTCTCTTAGTTGACTCAGGGCTCTCAGGGATCTCAGGGTTCGTGCACCGTAGATTCCTCGTTGATACTTCTCTTGGACGCGTTGTAGCTGTACAACAGTTCGAAGTTAACCTCTTTCAGCTAAAGTTAAATTTCTTTGTGGAATACACAGAATTTCACCATTCTCTTGCATTACCCAATAAGTGTGACCCAGACCTTCAGCTGAAACCACCCCTCGGACAGGCTTAGCCTCTCCTGAGGGCGAAAATACCCAGACAGTTTTACCTAACAGATTCTTTTCTCTAACAACAGGAACTCTATCACCTTCTACTTTCCGTAGCAAATCTGAATGTGCAGGTCCAGCTCGGTTCACTGAACCTCTACTATTTACCAGCCAGGTTGCTTGTGCTAAATGCTTTTCCCAGTTTTTCAAAGATCCACCCACCCATGGCTTTAAGAGTGGTCTTCAACAAACCGTTGTAGCGTTCAATCTTCCCTGAAGCTGGTGCATAGTAGGGAATGTGGAATATCCACTCAATACCGTGCCCTTTTGCCCAGCTCTTTACAAGGTTGTTCTTGAAATGAGTTCCGTTGTCTGACTCAATCCTCCCTGGAGTTCCATGTCTCCACAGGATCTGTCTCTCCAGACCAAGAATGGTGTTGCGTGCAGTTGCATGTGGAACTGGATAAGTTCCCAACCATCCAGTGTTTGCCTCTACCATAGTAAGCACGTATTGCTTACCAGAACGAGAACGTGGTAGAGTGATGTAGTCAATCTGCCAAGCTTCACCATACTTGTACTTGGACCATCTGTCACCATACCACAAGGGCTTAAGTCGTTTTGCCTGCTTAATAGCAGCACAAATGTCACAGTCATGGATGACTTGCGTGATAGCATCCATGGAAATGTCTATGGATCTGTCACGAGCCCATTGGTATGTTGCATCTCTGCCTTGATGTCCTGACGAATCATGAGCCCACCGAGCTAAGAATATCTCACCTCGGTGTTTCCAGTCGAGATCAAGATTAGAGTCCATGTCTACTTGAGAAACTCTTGCAGCTAGATCTGCCTGATGGTTGTGTTGCTGTTCCTCAGTAGCTTTGCTCTTAGGAATGTGTGGTAATCTGGGAGCTAGAAGAAGTTGTGATTCAGTTCCAATTACTTCTGAAGATGCTTTTACTCCTTCATAGGCAGCTAAGATTTCTTTCTCTGTTGGAGTATAATTAGCCTCTGAACCTCTGAAACCTCGACTCCAGAAACCAAGAGGTCGTCCACGTGTCTCACCTGGAGCTTTTTGCCACAAGCACCAGGTTGGACCATTGTCACCTGCAGCCGTGTACAAGATGTTCTTAATGTCTGGACTTCCTCAGCAGTTTTACCCCAGACGATGATATCATCGATGAACTGGATGTGTTCTGGAGCACCGCCTTTCTCCAGAGCATCGTGGATCACTGCATGACAGATGCTTGAGCTGTGGATCCAGCCCATTGGCAGTCTGTTGAAAGTGTACTGGATTCCTCTCCAGGTGAAAGCAAACTGAGGCCTGCATTCCTCTGCTATGGGAATAGAGAAAAATGCATTAGCAATGTCTATGGTAGCATACCATTTGGCCTCTTTGGATTCCAGCTCATACTGTAGCTCCATCATGTCTGGTACTGCTGCACTCATAGGTGGTGTCACTTCATTCAGGGCTCGGTAGTCTACCGTCAGACGCCAGTCTCCATTCTGCTTCCGCACAGGCCACACTGGACTGTTGAAAGGTGAATGAGTTTTGCTGACGACTTTCTGACTCTCCAACTGACGAATCAGGTTCTGAATGGGCAACAAAGAGTCACGGTTGGTTCTGTATTGTCTGTGATGCACAGTCTGAGAAGCAACCGGCAATTTAATGTCCTGTATCTTATGTTGTCCCACAACTGCAGATTCATCAGAAAGCTCAGGTCTAGCAGACAGCTTCAGTTTTTGTCCATCAATTTCTATAGAAGCTACTCCAAAAGTCCATTTGTAACCTCTAGGGTCTTTGAAACGCCCTTCTCTCAGAAAATCAATTCCCAAAATACAAGGTGCATCAGGTCCGGTCACAACTGTATGCTTCCTCCATTGTTTACCAGTTAAACTTATATTAACCACTACCTTACTTAACTCTTGAGATCCACCAGTGACTCCCAGAATAGTTATGGACTCTGATCCCTGATAATTTGATGGCATTATGGTGCACTGAGCTCCTGTGTCAGCCAAGGCCCTGTACTTCCGAAATTGTGAAGTGCCAAGCCACTGGATGTACACATCCCAATAGATTCTATTATCTCTGTTATCCCTATCTTCCCCCTGGCGGGAGGCAGGGCACCCCTAGTTATGGGGAACATGCGCACATGTGCATTGCACATAGTTTGCAGGGTTATAACTTTGCATGTTATAACTGGAGCCACTGTTGGAGCCATAAGAGTCGTTCTGGGGAACTGTGGAAGTAACAGCTACCCTTCTGGTATTGCTACCTCGGGTTCTGCCACTTTGCAATTCCCTCAGTCTCCTGAAAAGATTAGAAGTTGGTTGGCCATCCCAGCGGTTCATGTTCTCACCAAACTGATCATGCAGAGTTATCCAAATAGTTCTACGTGATTGCCTTGGTGGTCTGTTTTGGAATGACCTGTTTTGGAACGACCTCCTTGGAGGACGTGTATTCCTCACAGATGAAACTTGTACCCACCTGGAGGAAGAATTGAAATTATCCTTCTGTGCCAATTGGTATACGGAATCTTTCAGATCCTTCATGCAATTCTCAATCTTTCCAGATAGAGTTTCAATGGCTGAAACCAAAGAAACACGTGTCATGCTATCCTCCAATTGTCTCATTTGATCACTGAATTGGCCAACCGTGGGAGAAGCTCCACCATAACTTCTTGACACAATTCTGCTTGCCAGAATGTTTGCATAATTAGAAGGAGCAAGTTTGATGATCTTTTTAGCAAGACCAATACCCACAGGAATGTCATCAGGATTCAGAGATTCATGTTCACTATAGAGTAGCTCTCTAACAGCAAATTCTCTCAAGCGCTTAATTCCCTCATCTATGGTAGTCCAGGGTTTAGGGTTCCATGGAAGATCATCTCGGGAATGGTATCTCAGGGCAACCGCCATTAAAAGGCGTATCCACAGATTAACCTTACCGAGAGCCCTTCCGAGATGTCTATCTATTCCATTATCCCTAACTGAGTTCCTAACTGAGCTGCTGACTTGTCTCCAACTGTCAGAGCCAGAGCACCTGTATCATAACACCTACTAAGCCAAGCTAGAACTGGCTCCTTATCTGCCCTGGTGAAATCTTTACGGACATAACACAATTCCTCGTGGGGAGAAGAACACTCTAAAATATCATCTTGTTCCTCGTCTCCCTGAGTTCTTTGTCCATATAATCCTGCTGTCATTCTCCTAATGGTCTCTTTAAGCTGAGAACCACCTTTGCCAGCTGCTTTCCTAACTTCATCTCTATCCTGCTTTGATCTCACTAGGTTAGCTAGATCTCTAAAACAAACCTTCTCTTCCTCCTCAGCAGGATCTTTTAGAGTAGAGAGCCCCTCACCAGGATCAGTCTCCACCTCTTCTTCTCCATCTTTGGCCTTTCCACCTCTAGTCTTTGAAGGAGCCACCTTAACTGGAGCTGTGTTTGAATTTACAGCCACCTTAATGGAAGCTGACAGGTCCTGAGATAAATCAGCTGCTGGGGCAGTGACTTCAGGTCCCACCGAGGGAGTGGGTGGAAGTGACATTGCTCCGTTAATGGCCGACGGAGAAGAAGAAGAAGGAGAAGGAGTGGGAGAAGGAGTAGGCGCCATGTTGATACCAGCCGATGCCCTTGGCTGCTTTCCAGAATCAGCAAAGTCATTTAGAGCTGCTTTACCAATTAACTTTT
The DNA here is from genome assembly GCF_026170545.1 of Melanerpes formicivorus. Lineage (NCBI taxonomy): Eukaryota > Metazoa > Chordata > Aves > Piciformes > Picidae > Melanerpes > Melanerpes formicivorus. Next base: position 20,303,724 of record NW_027142361.1, on the reverse strand, counting down.
TAGCCTTCTTTTTAGCGTACACAGATTCTGCACATTCCTCATCACTAGATGATTCTGGGACTGATCCAGAGCCACGGCGTTTTCTTTTTGATCTAGTTTTAATAACAAAACACGCCCTGGACACCTTTTTCTCTCGCCACAAGGAATACAGAGAAAACACATTAGTTATCACCAGCAGCAGAATTATACACATGAAATAAATCACCTTTGGATCCCAGGCATCACTTAAAGTTACTCTCTCCTCCAGTGGAATCCTAAAACCCTTTATCTCAATTGGGAGAGTGGTGGAGTTAACATTCCTGTATCTCACTGGCCATAAGAAATTCACGCATTTTCCATACCATAATTTAACTCTATACATAACCCACATATAAATTGTCCGCACCAAATATTTACCCAGGTAATCCAAAATCAAACCCAAACAATATCTGTAAACCAGAGCCCCAAAAATTGAAAAGTATAATCGCTCCACAAACCACAATACCTTCATGTTTGCTAATTCAGCTGGAAAACACTAAATCAATCAAATAATAAATTAAACTAATTATCTGCCCCACGTTGGGCGCCAATAAAAAAAAAATGTGGTGGGTTGGAAGGGTAAGGCCAAGAAGCCTCTTCCCTCCCCCCTGTAAAGTAGGAGGGGAAAAAAAATTGAAGGGAAAGGAAAAAAAAACTCACAAGCTGAATTAGCAAAGCAGTGGAGCTTTATATTTACAAAGCAATGTAGGGTATGCAGGGGAATATTTACAAATTTACAATATCTACAATATATACAAAGATATACAATAAAGTAACACAGAAATGAGAGTAACCCCCCTTGCCGAGGGGTTCCCCACCTCCGTTTTCCTCTCTCTCCCCCCCTTTCCCCAGAGTAGTTCGGAAAAGAGGGAGAAAGAAAAAGAAAGAAGTTAAAAGCAGTTTTGTGTTAATTGGAAACAGTTAATACAGGCCTTATCAGGTTTGTCAGTTTGAAGGCCGGAGCCTTGGCAGAAAGCCCAGCACAGAGAGAGCTGCTGCCCAAAGAAGGGGCGGAAGCAAGACTGACAGAGAAGTGCTGGAATGCCCAGTTCACTCTCAGTTCAGAAGGTGCTTCCTCCCACTCTTCCAATGAAATTAGTTTAGATTATTCTTTCCGTTTACCAACTTCCGTCCACCATATTCCCTTTCTTAAGGGGACAACGTCAACCGGCCACAACCCCCCTGGCTGCTTCAGTGTGAAAGTTCAAGAATTCTTTCTGTTTGTCATTGGTGTTGAACTTGGAGCCTGCACCAAATGATGTTGCTTATCTACCAGAACATTGCAGCTACTGTGTGTTTCTGCCCAGCTCTACTGCTACTTAGAAAAACCAACCCCCAAAAACCCTAACAACTGACATGTTCCAAGACTCTGGAAATGATAAACTAAGTTAGCCATTTCTTTCCTGGTCCTCTGTGGAAATCTGGAAACCTCTTACAAAGTATTTCAGTTAGCTTGAGCAATCCTGGAGTCAGACCCAAGGAAGCTAAACATCGTAGTCACCAGCTCAGGGAGATCATAATCATGTTTCCAACCCCAATCCCTCCGGGCGTTCCTGTCATCAAAGTTCATCGGCCAGCTGTCAGCTGCAGGGAAAAGAGAAGAAACAAGGAGCATGAGGCTTAAGCAACAATTCCTTATGCTTCTAAGACATACCATCAGTGGCCATTTGAACTACTAAAGCTGAATGCCACACTGTTCACACTTGAATTGCACAGGAGAGCAATTCGCAAGTGCCTAAAAAGAGAAGAAACTTTGTTGTGCTCTTACAGCAACCTCCTTTCTTCTCTTACCTGCCGCCAAAGAGGCTGACACTAACCTATGGCCTGCCTGACTTTATCCACATTGTAGGTCACCTCAAGCTCAGGAATATGCTTCTGCAACTCTTGTGCCAGCTCCTCAAGAGTGAAGCTCATGGCACTGATGTTGTACGTTCGCATGCTCAGTGCCTCTGTGGGGGCCTCCATGACCTCCAGAGTGGCTTTCAGGCAGTCATCAATATACATCATGGGGAGACGAGTGTCTGGCTTCAGGTTGCATTGAAATTTGCCTGTCTTGATGGCATCATGGAAAATCTGGACATCATAATCTGCAGAAAAGAGCAATGGGTGGCTGACTCATCGAATCATAGAATTGTTAGGGTTGGAAGGGATCTCAAGGATCATCCAGTTCCAACCCCCCTGCCATGGGCAGGGACACCTCACACTACAGCAGGTTGCTCACAGCCACATCCAGCCTGGACTGAAAAACCTACAGGGATGAGGCTTCCACCACCTCCCTGGGCAACCTGGGCCAGTGTCTCACCACCCTCATGGGGAAGAACTTCCTAACATCCAATCTGAATCTACCCATTTCTAGCTTTGTTCTGTTCCCCCCAGTCCTATCACTCCCTGACACCCTGGAAAGTCCCTCCCCAGCTTTCTTGTAGCCCCCTTCAGATACTGGAAAGCTACACTAAGGTCTCCTGTGAGCCTTCTCTACTCCAGACTGAACAGCCCCAACTCCCTCAGTCTGTCCTCATAGGAGAAGAGCTCCAGCCCTCTGTTCATCCTCGTGGCCCTTCTCTGGACACATTCCAGCGTCTCCAGATCCTTCTACCTTAATCTGTTGTTTGTGGAAGTAAACAGTTGTGACCGTTTGAGGCTGTGCCTTTAAGAAAAAGGCAGTTCTGGGACACTATGGCTGAATGTTTTGGAATGTTAATGAAAACAATCAGATATTCTAATTTCATTGGTGGATTGGTAAAAAGGCAGTTTTAAGCTTAGGTGCAGCTGGGACTTTCCTTAGTTCGCTCCTTTCTTTTCTTATTTCCAGCTCATCCACTTCTGGGCTCCCTTCCAGATTGACCTTGGACAGATAAGCAAACTAAGGCCTACTAACATATTCTGCTTTATTAATAACTGCTCTTTTTCTCTCTTTCTAACCCTCTTTGGGGAAAAAGGGGAGAGAAGGGGGTACGGGGGGGGGGGAACCCTCCTCCAGAGGGGGGGGAATTTCGTGCCTGTATTATTGGGGTTTTTTTTACCTTGCTATATATTTCTGTGTATATATTGTAAATACTGTAAATTGTGTCTATATCCCGCATTCCCTAAAAATTGCTTGTAAATATAGCATTTCCCTTTTGCTCCTCTGGTTGGCTAGCTGTGGTTTCTTTCTTCCTCTTTGGGGGGGGGAAGAAGGCTGATCCTTTCTCTTAAACCCACCACAACAGTCCTCCCACTAGCCCCTAAGTCTCTGGACTAAAGTCTCTAGTTTTTTTTAATCTCTAGATTTGAATTAAAATCTCTCTAGATTTTAATCGAGTAGCAGAACTGTGTGTCGTTTACATTGTACAGCAGGAGTCAGCCTGAACCACCCTGATGCTGTTCTGGCATTTGCATACTGCAGCAAGATGGCAGAGTTTAAAATGCTGTTAAAGAAATAAACTGTAATTAATTCCAAACCTCTCAGTAACTGTTTATGGACAAAGACAATTGGAATTAAGCCCCAGGCTGGAGAGGATAAATGCGGTGTTGTAGCACAATCACAATAACATCTCTACACCGATGCTCTACACTACCACAGATTATTCTCCAAACACATAAAGAATGACTGCCCTGGCTTGGTTTTCCTTGCCTGCAATACAGAGAACTCCACACAAGTCACTTACCAGTTGTTCCCTCACCAGGCTGAGAGTCAGCAGAGATAATTCCTGGGTACCTCAGGCAGCGGAAGTCTAGGCCGTACCGGTAGTGGTAGTACTGCAGAGGGAGAAGAGAAATCATAATATCAGTCAGGATTGGAAGGGACCACAGGATCATCTAGTTCCAACCCCCCTGCCATGGGCAGGGACACCTCACACTAGATCAGCCTGGCCAGAGCCTCATCCAGCCTGGTCTTAAACACCTCCAGGGACGGGACCTCAACCACCTCCCTGGACAACCCAAAAGGAGATCCATTTGGGAGAACCCAAATGAAGCTTCAGGCATTGAGACCAAGGCACACAACTGATTTCACAGGAAGAAGCTGCCACAGGGAGAACCTCACTCCTGTAACCAACTCCTGAGAGGGATGAAAGAAGCTACTGAACAGTCTCCATTCCCTGTTGGGTAGCTGATGCCCCTGGTGCCCCTTCTCTATGTTCCATCCAGATCAGCAGGTATGGATCCTTGCTATTGACTGGTTTCTGAAGCAGGGTTTAGATAGTGTTCAGTAATTGAGAATTCCTTAGTTTGTGGAACATTTCAAGGCCAACAAAAAGGTCTCTTCTCCCAGGCATCCAGCACCAGAACAAGAGGACACAGTCTCAAGCTATGCTAGGGGAGGTTTAGGCTGGATGTTAGGAAGTTCTTCCCAGAAAGAGAGATTGGCCATTGGAATGTGCTGCCCAGGGAGGTGGTGGAGTTACCATCACTGGAGATGATCACTGGATGAGATGGTACTGGGTGATATTCTATTCTATTCTCAAATAGCATCGGGTTCCCTAAGAGACCAGCTGCTGAGTTCAGTTTGCTTCCAGTTAAATGGAATGGAATAAGAATAGAATAAACCAGGTTGGAAAAGACCTTCAAGCTCATTGAGTCCAACCTATCAACCAATCCAACCCACCTAAACAACAAAACCATGCAACGAAGCACCCTGTCAAGTCTCCACCTGAACACCTCCAATGATGGTGACTCCACCACCTCCCCGGGCAGCCCATTCCAATAGGCAATCACTCTCTCTGTGTAGAACTTCTTCCTGACATCCAACCTAAACCTCCTCTGGCACTGCTTGAGACTGCATCCTCTTGTTCTGGTGCTGGTTGCCTGGGAGAAGAGACCAACCCCCAGCTGGCTACAACCTCCCTTCAGGTAGTTGTAGAGGGCAAGAAGGTCTCCCCTGAGCCTCCTCTTCTTCAGGTTAAGCAACCCCAGAAAGCCCCTGGGGTACAGGAGCCCTCCTCGTGTCACTCCTCGTGTTCCTCCCTGTGTCCCCTGGCATGGTGCCTGTGCCAGGACAGAGGGGTGAGCGAGTTTGTGCTGTTCCCCCTGGCAGGCAGCCGTTGGCTAACCTCGGTTCAGATAACCTTGACATATGCACAACCTCCTCGGCTCGATTTAGAGGTGACGCAGGACTGTGGGACAACGCCATAGCCCTCCAAGAAGTGACATCAGCCTGAAACGCCAAGGCACTGACTGGAAACCCGATCTCGGCAGCCAAAAATAAGTCGGATGACACCAGCTACTGTACAGTGCAATGCTTTGGGGAGCGGACGAGCTCCACTTTACGCCGGGCCTGCACAGACAACGCCAAGGGGCTGATGCACGATGGAAAACTGTGAGCCCAAGTCAGCTCTCGGCATGCTGAGCTGCAAAAAGGGCCAAAAAGCGGCCTGAAGCCCAGCGCCCCGCTCCGGCCCCCGGCACCTCCTCACGTTGTAGCCACCGGAGGCAATGGAGGGGTGGCGGTGGCGTGAGGTTAGCCGAATCCCTCCCCGGGCAGGGCCGATTCCAGCCCCCAGAGATGGGGCGATGTAGGCTGGGAAGCCGCCGTTACAGTCGTCGTGGAGCGCCCGCCTCCCTTCCCCCACGTCATTCATTCGGCCGCCGGCCCGGGTGCGAGGCAGACCCACCGGCTCAGGGCCCGGCCCCACGCTCACCGTCGAGCTCCTGCCGCGCCGCGCCTCGAGAAGCCCCTGGGGGCGGTGGGGGAGGCGGGGCTGAGGCAGACGTCACGGTGTGCCAGGGAGGAGACTGGGGGGCGGAGGCGGGGAGGGGGTGAAGCGGTGTGACGTCAGCGCAGTGCCACGCGGGTGTGACGTCACGCCCCGTGAGGCGCCCTGCTGCTGCTGCAGGCGGTGGCGGTGCGCGTCCCGCGGGGCGCGGCGGAGGAGCCCCCTTGGCCTCGGGGGCACCAAGGGGAAGCACAAAAACATGAGGTGAACAAAGACACGAAGTCAAAATTTGTTCCACCTGAACGTGGCTCAGAGAATCATAGAACTGATTTGGGTGGAAAATACCTCTATGATCATCCGTCTAACACCACCATGGCTGTTAAACCATGTCCCCAAGTGCCATGTCCACACAGCTCTTGAACACTTCCAGGGACAGTGCCTCCACCGCCCTCCTGGGCAACTTGTTCCAACGCCTGAACACTCCTGCCATAAAGGACGTTTCCCCAATATGCAATCTAATCCTTCCCTGGCACAATTTCAGGCTGTTTCCTCTTGTTCTGTCACCTGATGCTGAGGAGAAGAGACCCATCCCCACCTCACTCCAACCTCCTTTCAGGCAGCTGTGCAGAGCAATGAGGTCTCCCCTCAGCCTCCTCCAGGCTAAATAATCCCAGTTACCCTCAGCCACTCCAGAACAGGCTGTCCAGAGAGGTTGTGGAGTCTCCTCCTTCGGAGAGATTCCAAACCTGTCTGCACATGGTCCTGGGCAACCTGCTGTGGGCGACCCTGCTTTAGCAGAGGGGGTGGATTAGATGATCTCCAGAGGTCCCTTCTGACCCCTACTGTTCTGTGATTCTATGAAAATACATGACATGAATTCAGCAGTCACTTGGCCAATCTAGACCATGACAACATGGTGCTGGCTGAGGTCGGGTTTGCAAAGAAAACTCTACTACATGCACCAGTACAAGGGGCTGAGGCAAAGGAAGCCATGGTGGCCCTTTTGCAAACACCACCACAAGTATTTCTAATTGCAAAGCATCTTCTGTGCTGGGCTGCAAGGTGAGAATGACACAAAGCCTGTCTGGCTGTGAAAAGAATGGAATGGAATGGAATGGAATGGAATGGAATGGAATGGACCAGACCAGGTTGGAAATGACCTCACAGATCAAGTCCAACCTATCACTGAACACCATCCAATCAACTAAACCATAGCAACAAGTGCCTCATCCAGTCTCTTCCTAAACACCTGCAGTGATGGTGACTCCACCACCTCCCTGGGCAGCACATTCCAATGGCCAATCTCTCTTTCTGGGAAGAACTTCTTCCTAACATCCAGCCTAAACCTCCCCTGGCACAGTTCTTCACTGAGAGTTGTTAGCCACTGAAATGTGCTGCCCAGGGAGGTGGTGGAGTCACCATCCCTGGAGGTGTTCAAGAGGGGATTGGACGTGGCACTTGGTGCCATGGTTTAGTTATGAGGTCTGTGGTGACAGGTTGGACTTGATGATCTATGAGGTCTCTTCCAACCTTGGTGATTCTGTGATTCTGACTTGCCTATCCAGCCATGGCACCTTCACATTCAGTGTATTTACAGTCACTTGCCATTAATGCTTTTTCTCCTCCATGAACTCCCTCATGTATCTTTCAAACTCATTGAAGTCTGTGCTATCCACACTGGATAAAAAGCCTGCTCCATGTATAATTTTGTGCCCTCTAATTATACTTAGCTAAGCTGTTACATAACAATCCCCAACCTGCCTGCCAAGGGGTGAAATTCATAAGCAGGAGGGAAGGGGAAAATAAAAAACAGTCTGTGGCAAGCTAATCTTATCTCAAAGCCTTTGTTCTTCATGATTGCTCAAAGAGTTAATGGTGTTTATGGTTGTGAAAGACAGAAGTGTTTGGAATAAGAGAGGGAGTGTCCTGAATGAACAAAAAAGCCTCAAAATTGCTCTGAATCAGACAATGAAGCAGAAATTAGTAGATCTGGTTCTTTAGGCTTGCCTGAACATGCTTCAGAGCCAGGTGGGCGTGCTTTTGGCCACGTTTGGAAAGAAGGCTTTCTATAGGTTGCAATACCAGGGTTTTATCCCTAGATCTGTGTTGCTACTGGCCATTATTGCCTCGGGAAATCTATAAGTATCAGCCCAAAGAGCCAGAGCATCATCTTGCAATTGTCCACACTCTGGAAGGAACCACAAGCTTCGCTTGGAAGCTGAACTGTGTTTCAGTTTACCCAGGCAAGACAGCAAAGACCCCTCGCTATTTTCAGCGTTGTAAAGCCCAGAGGACAGACACGTGTCTTACCGGGCCGAGAGGCGAAACCCCAGAGGAGCTGAGTCCCCGGGACAGTTTCATTTGACTGGAGAAAGGAGCGAGCACTGCTACAAAAGGATTACAGCCGAGAAACCTCCTCTCTACAAAGCTTTCAGCTACAAATCCTTTGGGAACAAATCCTGCCTCAGTAATAAGCTGCAGACACCAACAGAAAGTGAAATGGTGCTCCTGCAGCTTCCACGTGGTCAACGACATTTTGGTTTGTCTAGATCTTAACGTGTGCCACGAGGTATCAGGATCAGTGAGTAATTACAATATCTGATTTTTATAAGCATCTACTGAAGATCTGTTGCCTTAGGGAATTCTAGAGTTCCGCCCCCCCCGTTGTGGGCAATCGCCGGCTTCATTGCCGAGGTTGCTTTTCTTTACAGTTTAAAGTGCTGCTTGTTGTTTCTGGATTTTTGTACATATTGTTTAAATTGCTACTTGTTCCTGCTGGTGAGGTATCTGTTCCACAACTGAACCCCTCGAATCTGTAAATAGGTTTTGATTAGTGTCTTTTGCGGGACTTTTTGTTATTAATAAAATTATTAATATTTTTATTAATTGCTCAGCTTATTGAACATTAATATATCCTTTTATAGACCACAACAGGGAGGAAAGTAGTAATCTTTGCTGTAAGTTCAGCTCAGCAGAAGACAGGAGAAGGATCTGGAACTGTGGAAGCACTTTGTATAACTGGTGCTGGGAATGAGTTGACTTGTGAGAACAGGCTGAGGGGAAGCAGGGTTCAAACAACTTCTGTTTGAAAGAATAGAAATAGAAATAGAAATAGAAATAGAAATAGAATAGAATAGAATAGAATAGAATAGAATAGAATAGAATAGAATAGGATAGAATAGAATAGAATAGAACAGAACAGAACTAGACCAGGTTGAAAGAGACCTCAGAGATCATTGAGTCCAACCTATTGTGAGAAACTGGTTATAATATTTGGCTTTCGCAAGGGGAAATTCTGGGGACCGTGGGGCTCGATCATTGAGCCTGGATCGTTGGGCTGATGGTCTGTATTGTGTGGGGTATTGGGAGAGAAAAGGGAGGTGCCAACAGGTCTAAAGACTGGCCAGGTCAAAAGTGCAGGTTTTGTCTGTCCTGATGGAGAGGGGTGGGAGCGTGCTGGGGAATATATGAATATGTACGTTTTAATATATTAATATGCATGTTTGCCGTCTATATAAGTTCACCTCGTGTTGTTAGGGTGCGCCTCTAGCAAACTCGCTATGCGCCCAGCGCTATGTTGCCTTTATTTTATAATAAGCTGGTTATAAATTTTCAGCAGTGAGTTCGTTTCTCACACTATCATCCAACACCATCTAATCAACTAAACCATGGCACCAAGCACCCCATCCAATCTCTTCCTAAACACCTCCAGGGATGGTGACTCCACCACCTCCCTGGGCAGCACATTCCAATGGCCAATCACTCTCTCTGGGAAGAACTTTTTCCTAACATCCTAACATCCAGCCTAAACCTCCCCTGGCACAGCTTGAGACTGTGTCCTCTTGTTTTGGTGCTGGTTGCCTGGGAGAAGAGAACAATTCCCTCCTGGCTACAACCTCCCTTCAGGTAGTTGCAAAGAGCAATAAGCTCTCCCCTGAGCCTCCAGGCTCAGCAACCCCAGCTCCCTCAGCCTCTCCTCGTAGGGCTGTGCTCCAAAGCAAGCACTGCTGACTCCATCCACTCTTTATGGCTCATATGGTTCATCAAATCAGTGATGCATCAAACACTGCATGCTGTTTGCCAGTAGTTTGTCCTCCTTGTCCTTCAGAGGACACCCTCCTGATCCACATAGTGGTAAAACTCCCCTGAGAAGGGGAAGAGCACACGAGCTTCCCCTGCCAGCAGCACCCTGTGCTGTCAGAAGTCACCTGCTCCCTCAGCCAGGAACAAGAGATTCACAGAAACATAGAATAGCATCATAGAATGGTTGTGGTTGGAAGAGACCTTTAAGGTCATCGAGTCCAGCTGTTAACTGAGCACTACCAAGTCACCACTCAACCATGCCTTTCAGCACCACATTTTGGAGTGGGGTTCCAGTATTGATGCCTGCTTCCTGGGCTGTAAAAATCCTAGCATGCCAGGAGGCTGTTAAGAGTTTTAGAAAGTGTGACACAGGATCAGATTTAAGTCCAAATACTTTGCACAAACTGCTTCAGGCTCTGTAATCCCTCCGGGCTGCTCATTAAGAACTTCCTGCTACATACAGCTTTAGCAGTTATCTAGGAAATTGGGAGTGCCTGGAATGCATGGAACCATGCCACGTTACTGAGTTTCTGCAGTTTTGGCCAAGTAAGACTCCTGTGTAGAAAGATGCTCCACCAGTGTCCCCCAAGAAATGTGCACTGGTGTCCTTGTTGCCTCCATACCGCCTTACAGTATTATCACACTAGTTGGAGGAGTGTCTGCACAAACAGATGGGGCTGCCCTTCAGTGGGCTGTCTGCAAACAAGAACAGACAGTTATCATAGTAGTATCATAGTATCAGTCAGGGTTGGAAGGGACCACAAGGATCAAGTAGTTCCAACCCCCCTGCCATGGGCAGGGACACCCCACACTAGATCAGCCTGGCCAGAGATTCATCTAGCCTGGTCTTAAACACCTCCAGGGATGGGGCCTCAACCACCTCCCTGGACAACCCATTCCAGGGCTTCACCACTCTCATGGTGAAGAACTTCTTCCGCATGTCCAGCCTGAATCTCCCCACCTCCAGCTTCATTCCATTCCCCCTAGTCCTATCACTACCTGAGATAATGAGAAGTCCTTCCCCAGCCTTCCTGTAGGCCCCCTTCAGATACTGGAAGGCCACAAGAAGGTCACCTCGGAGCCTTCTCTTCTCCAGACTGAACAGCCCCACCTCTCAGTCTGTCCTCATAGGAGAGGTGCTCCAGCCCTCTGATCATCCTTGTGGCCCTTCTCTGGACACGTTCCAGCACATCCATATCCCTCTTGTAATAAGGGCTCCAGAACTGGACGCAGTACTCTAGGTGGGGTCTCACCAGAGCTGAGTAGAGGGGGAGGATCACCTCCCTTGACCTGCTGGCCACACTTCTCCTGATGCAGCCCTAGATCTGATTGGCTTTGCGGGCTGCAAGTGCACACTGAGAGCTCAGGACATTTGCTGTGAGTAACCCAGGCAGAGGCAGGCTGGGAAGGAGAAGTCCAGCAGGTGGGGGCTGAGAAACAGGGAGAGAAGACTCAGAGCACTAAAGCAGGCAGAGGAGTACAGAGAAGCTATGAAGACACTTGGTGAGAGAAAGACCTGGAGAGAACAGGCAGAATTCATGTGTGGAGGTCCCAGATGACTATAAGCTGGCTGCTGTGTGCAGTCACTTCTCACTGAAGACTTAGCAGCCTCTCTAGGAGAGTTCACTCTATGGTTTTCCTCTTAGGCTACCTGCAGGAGAGGCACTAGCATAGATCCTGGTGTCTCAGATGCCATAGCTCCTTTGTGCAGTCTTCCTGTGTGGTGGGGTGGAAGAGTAAGGCCAAGAGGCCTCCTCCCTTCCCCCTTGTAAGGTAAAGGGAAAGAAAATTGAAGGGAAAGGGAAAAAAAACTCACAAGCTGAATTAGCAAAGCAGTGGAGCTTTATATTTACAAAGCAATGTAGGGTATGCGGGGGAATATATACAAATTTACAATATTTACAATATATACAAAGATATACAATAAAGTAACACAGAAATGAGAGTAACCCCCCTCAGCAGAGGGGGTTCCCCACCTCCGCTCTCCCCTCTTTCCTGCTTTCCCCAGAGTGGGATAGAAAGAGAAAGAAAAGAGAGGAAAAAAAAGTTAGAAGCAGTTTGTGTTAATTGGAAAGCAGTTAATACAGGCCTTCTATCTCATCGGTTTCAAGGCCGAAGTCTTGGCAGAAAGCCCAGCACACAAAGCTGCTGCCCAAAGAAGAGGCGGAAGCAACACTAAAGATAGAAGTACCAGAGTGCCCAGTTCACTCCCAGTTCACTCCCAGTTCAGAAGGTGCTTCCTCCCACTCTTCCAATGAAATTAGTTTAGATTATTCTTTCCGTTTACCAACTTCCGTCCACCATATTCCCTTTCTTAAGGGGACAATGTCAACCGGCCACAGTCCACCCCTTCTAAACAATTTCATTGGCCGTTCATACTGTCCATCCAATCCACAACGACATTTACAGTTCGTGAGTAAAGTTCATAGTCCATTCCGGCTATGCTCAGATGTAGATGATTCAAAAGTCCAAGAAAATCAGAAAGTGAGAAAAATGGAAAACAGTTCATTTCTTCGCCAACGAAGCAAAGAAAAGAGAAACAGGGAATCTCAGGGTCTCTCAGTTGACTCAGGGCTCTCAGGGATCTCAGGGTTCGCGCACCGTAGATTTCCTCATTGATTCTTCCTTTGGACGCGATGTAGCTGTACAGCAGTTCGAAATAAACCTCTTTCAGCTAAAGTTAAATTTCTTTGTGGAATACACTGAATTTCACCATTCTCTTGCATTACCCAATAAGTGTGACCAGGACCTTCAGCTGAAACCACCCCTCGGACAGGTTTAGCCTCTCCTGAGGGTGAAAATACCCAAACAGTTTTACCTAACAGATTCTTTCCTCTAACAACAGGAACTCTATCACCTTCTACTTTCCGTAGCAGATCTGAATGTGCAGGTCCAGCTCGGTTCACTGAACCTCTACTATTTACCAGCCAGGTTGCTTGTGCTAAATGTTTTTCCAAGTTTTTCAAAGATCCACCCCCCATGGCTTTGAGAGTGCTCTTCAACAAACCGTTGCAGTGTTCAATCTTCCCTGAAGCTGGTGCATAGTAGGGAATATGGAATATCCACTCAATACCGTGCTCTTTTGCCCAGTTCTTTACAAGGTTGTTCTTGAAATGTACTGCAAGAAGGGGCCGCTTATTCGACCAATTTGATCAGCGGAATCCAACTTTATTGAGCATCAGACACATCTTATATACAGTTTGCTATAATTATGCCCACTTGGCAACATACTATTGGTTGCTCTCTAAAAGGTTACATCATTGTTTTCACAACTCTGTGGAATCCTTCTATCCGGCCTAATTGCTCTCTTTCCCAGATCTCGCCTCCTCCTTATCTTGCTTGCCTCCCATCTCAGGGGCAGCTGGACTTCAGCATACCGAGCAATCAGCACTTTCCCACATCTCTTACAGCGCCACTATATTATCAACAGAGAATTCTTCAAGGCCTGAATTGCACAGGCGTTCCTGGGACCCAAGGCCCCTCTTGCTCAAAACAATCCACAACAGAAATGAGCTCCGTTGTCTGACTCAATCCTCTCTGGAGTTCCGTGTCTCCACAGGATCTGTCTCTCCAGACCGAGGATGGTGTTGCGTGCAGTTGCATGTGGAACTGGATAAGTTTCCAACCATCCAGTGTTTGCCTCTACCATAGTAAGCACGTATTGCTTACCAGAACGAGAACGTGGTAGAGTGATGTAGTCAATCTGCCAAGCTTCACCATACTTGTACTTGGACCATCTGTCACCATACCACAAGGGCTTAAGTCGCTTTGCCTGCTTAATAGCAGCACAAATGTCACAGTCATGGATGACATGTGTGATAGTATCCATGGAAATCTCTATGGATCTGTCACGAGCCCATTGGTATGTTGCATCTCTGCCTTGATGTCCTGACGAATCAAGAGCCCACCGAGCTAAGAATATCTCACCTCGGTGTTTCCAGTCGAGATCAAGATTAGAGTCCATGTCTACTTGAGAAACTCTTGCAGCTAGATCTGCCTGATGGTTGTGTTGCTGTTCCTCAGTAGCTTTGCTCTTAGGAATGTGAGCATCAATGTGTCTCACTTTCACTGGAATTCTCTCGATTCGATCAGCAATGTCCTGCCACAGGTCGGCTGCCCAAATGGGTTTTCCTTTCCTCTGCCAACCACTCTTCTTCCAGTTCTTTAGCCAACCCCATAGAGCATTGGCTACCATCCATGAGTCGGTGTAGATATAAAGCTTTGGCCATCTCTCACGTTCAGCTACGTCGAGAGCTAGCTGGACAGCTTTTACCCCTGTGAACTGACTGGATTCTCCTTCTCCATCTTTCGCCTCTGCAACTCGGCGTGTTGGACTCCACACTGCAGACTTCCTCCTTCGCTTGTTCCCAACAAGACGACAGGAACCGTCTGTGAACAAAGCATATTTCTTTTCATCATCAGAAAGATCATTGTAAGGAGGAGCTTCCTCAGCACGAGTTACTTTCTCCTCTGGAGGTTTAGCACAGTTGATGCCTTCAGGCCAACTTGAGATCACCTCCACTAGACCAGGTCTTTCAGGATTCCCCATTCGAGCTCTCTGTGTTATCAGAGCCATCCACTTAGACCACGTTGAGTCTGTGGCATGATGCGGTGTGGAGCCTTTGCCTTTGAACATCCAATTCAAAACTGGTAATCTGGGAGCTAAAAGAAGTTGTGATTCAGTTCCAATCACTTCAGAAGATGCTTTTACTCCTTCATAGGCAGCTAAAATTTCTTTCTCTGTTGGAGTATAATTAGCCTCTGAACCTCTGTAACCTCGACTCCAGAAACCTAGAGGTCGTCCACGTGTCTCACCTGGAGCTTTTTGCCACAAGCACCAGGTGGGACCATTGTCACTTGCAGCTGTGTACAAAATGTTCTTAATGTCTGGACCATCTCGGACAGGTCCCAGACCCATTGCTTGAACTACCTCTTGCTTTATCTGGTCAAAGGCTGCTTGTTGTTCAGGTCCCCAGTGGAAATGGTTTCTCTTTCGAGTCACATCATACAGAGGTTTCACAATTTGACTGTATCCAGGAATGTGCAGTCTCCAAAATCCCACTATCCCCAAGAAACGTAGGGTCTCTTGCTTGTTTGTGGGATTTGCCATGGTAGAGACTCTGTTTACCACATCCACTGGAATGTGTCGGCGTCCATCCTGCCACCACACTCCCAGAAACTGAATCTCTGTGGTAGGTCCTTTCACCTTGTCTCGCTTGATGGCAAAACCTGCATTCAGAAGAATGTCAATGATTTTGTTACCTTTCTCGAAGACTTCCTCAGCAGTTTTACCCCAGACGATGATATCATCGATGAACTGGATGTGTTCTGGAGCACCGCCTTTCTCCAGAGTATCGTGGATCACTGCATGACAGATGCTTGAGCTGTGGATCCAGCCCATTGGCAGCCTGTTGAAAGTGTACTGGATTCCTCTCCAGGTGAAAGCAAACTGAGGCCTGCATTCCTCTGCTATGGGAATAGAGAAAAAGGCATTAGCAATGTCTATGGTAGCATACCATTTGGCCTCTTTGGATTCCAGCTCATACTGTAGTTCCATCATGTCCGGTACTGCTGCACTCATAGGTGGTGTTACCTCATTCAGGGCTCGGTAGTCTACTGTCAGACGCCAGTCTCCATTCTGCTTCCGCACAGGCCACACTGGACTGTTGAAAGGTGAATGAGTTTTGCTGACAACTTTCTGACTCTCCAACTGACGAATCAGGTTCTGAATGGGCAACAAAGAGTCACGGTTGGTTCTGTATTGTCTGTGATGCACAGTCTGAAAAGCAACCGGCAATTTAATGTCCTGTATCTTATGTTGTCCCACAACTGCAGATTCATCAGAAAGCTCAGGTCTGGCAGATAGCTTCAGTTTTTGTCCATCAATTTCTATAGAAGCTACTCCAAAAGCCCATTTGTAACCTCTAGGGTCTTTGAAACGCCCTTCTCTCAGAAAATCAATTCCCAAAATACAAGGTGCATCAGGTCCGGTCACAACTGTATGCTTCCTCCATTGTTTACCAGTTAGACTTATATTAACCTCTACCTTACTTAACTCTTGAGATCCACCAGTGACTCCCAGAATAGTTATAGACTCTGATCCCTGATAATTTGATGGTATTATGGTGCACTGAGCTCCTGTGTCAAGCAAGGCCCTGTACTTCCGAAATTGTGAAGTGCCAGGCCACTGGATGGACACATTCCAATAGATTCCATTATCTCTGTTATCCCTCTCCTCCCCCTGGCGGGAGGCAGGGCACCCCTAGTTATGGGGAACATGCGCACATGTGCATTGCACATAGTTTGCAGGGTTATAACTTTGCATGTTATAACTGGAGCCACTGTTGGAGCCATAAGAGTCGTTCTGGGGAACTGTGGAAGTAACAGCTACCCTTCTGGTATTGCTACCTTGGGTTCTGCCACTTTGCAATTCCCTCAGTCTCCTGAAAAGATTAGAAGTTGGTTGGCCATCCCAGCGGTTCATGTTCTCACCAAACTGATCATGCAGAGTTATCCAAATAATTCTACGTGATTGCCTTGGTGGTCTGTTTTGGAATGTCCTGTTTTGGAATGACCTCCTTGGAGGACGTGTATTCCTCACAGATGAAACTTGTACCCACCTGGAGGAAGAATTGAAATTATCCTTCTGTGCCAATTGGTATATGGAATCTTTCAGATCCTTCATGCAATTCTCAATTTTTCCAGACAGAGTTTCAATGGCTGAAACCAAAGAAACACGTGTCATGCTATCCTCCAATTGTCTCATTTGATCACTGAATTGGCCAACCGTGGGAGAAGCTCCACCATAACTTCTTGACACAATTCTGCTTGCCAGAATGTTTGCATAATTAGAAGGAGCAAGTTTGATGATCTTTTTAGCAAGACCAATACCCACAGGAATGTCATCAGGATTCAGAGTTTCATGTTCACCATAGAGTAGCTCTCTAACAGCAAATTCTCTCAAGCGCTTAATTCCCTCATCCCTCATGGTAGTCCAGGGTTTAGGGTTCCATGGAAGATCATCTCGGGAAGGGTATCTCAGGGCAACCGCCATTAAAAGGCGTATCCACAGATTAACCTTACCGAGAGTTCTGCCTAGATGTCTATCTATTCCATTATCCCTCGAGAGAGTTCCTAACTGAGCTGCTGACTTGTCTCCAACTGTTAGAGCCAGAGCACCTGTATCATAACACCTACTAAGCCAAGCTAGAACTGGCTCCTTATCTGCCCTGGTGAAATCTTTACGGACATAACGCAATTCCTCGCGGGGAGAAGAACACTCTGAAATATCATCTTGTTCCTCGTCTCCCTGAATTCTTTGTCCATATAATCCTGCTGTCATTCTCCTAAGGATCTCTTTAAGCTGAGAACCACCTTTGCCAGCTGCTTTCCTAACTTCATCTCTATCCTGCTTTGATCTCACTAGGTTAGCTAGATCTTTAAAACAAAACTTCTCTTCCTCCTCAGCAGGATCTTTTAGAGTAGAGGGCCCCTCACCAGGATCAGTCTCCACATCTTCTTCTCCATCTTTGGCCTTTCCACCTCTAGTCTTTGAAGGAGCCACCTTAACTGGAGCTGTGTTTGAATTTACAGCCACCTTAATGGAAGCTGACAGGTCCTGAGATAAATCAGCTGCTGGGGCAGTGACTTCCGGTCCCACCGAGGGAGTGGGCGGAAGTGACGTTGCTCCGTTAATGGCCGACGGAGAAGAAGAAGAAGGAGAAGGAGTGGGAGAAGGAGTAGGCACCATGTTGATACCAGCCGATGCCCTTGGCAGCTTGCTAGAATCAGCAGCAAAGTAATTTATAGCTGCTTTACCAATTAACTTTTTAGCCTTCTTTTTAACTGACACAGACTCCCCACACTCTTCGTCACTAGATGACTCTGGGACTGGTCCAGAGCCACGGCATTTTCTTTTTGATCTAGTTTTAATAACAAAACACGCCCTGGACACCTTCCTC
Organism: Melanerpes formicivorus; assembly: GCF_026170545.1. Classification (NCBI taxonomy): domain Eukaryota; kingdom Metazoa; phylum Chordata; class Aves; order Piciformes; family Picidae; genus Melanerpes; species Melanerpes formicivorus. The sequence continues at coordinate 20,286,029 of NW_027142361.1, read as the reverse complement.
TCTCACCGCAAAGAAATCAGGAGATACACGATAATTATCACCAGCAGCAGAATTATAGACATGAAATAAATCACCTTTGGATCCCAGGCATCACCTAAAGTTACTCTCTCCTCAGGCGGAATCTTAAAACCCTTTATCTCAATTGGGAGAGTGGTGGAGGTAACATTCCTGTATCTCACTGGCCATAAGAAATTAATACATTTTCCATACCATAGTCTAACTCTATACGTAACCCACATATAAATTGTCCGCACCAAATATTTACCCAGGTAATCCAAAATCAAACCCAAACAATATCTGTAAACCAGAGCCCCAAAAATTGAAAAGAATAATCGCTCCACAAACCACAATACCTTCATGTTTGCTAATTCAGCTGGAAAACACTAAATCAATCAAGCAATAAATTAAACTAATTATCTGCCGCACGTTGGGCGCCAAGGCAAAAAATGTGGTGGGGTGGAAGGGTAAGGCCAAGAAGCCTCCTCCCTTCCCCCTTGTAAGGTAAAGGGAAAGAAAATTGAAGGGAAAGGGAAAAAAAACTCGCAAGCTGAATTAGCAAAGCAGTGGAGCTTTATATTTACAAAGCAATGTAGGGTATGTGGGGGAATATATACAAATTTACAATATTTACAATATATACAAAGATATACAATAAAGTAACACAGAAATGAGAGTAACCCCCCTAGGCAGAGGGGGTTCCCCACCTCCGCTCTCCCCTCTTTCCCCAGAGTGGGATAGAAAGAGAAAGAAAAGAGAGGAAAAAAAAGTTAGAAGCAGTTTGTGTTAATTGGAAAGCAGTTAATACAGGCCTTCTATCTTATCGGCTTCAAGGCCGAAGTCTTGGCAGAAAGCCCAGCACAGAAAGCTGCTGCCCAAAGAAGAGGCGGAAGCAAGACTAAAGATAGAAGTGCCGGAGTGCCCAGTTCACTCCCAGTTCAGAAGGTGCTTCCTCCCACTCTTCCAATGAAATTAGTTTAGATTATTCTTTCCGTTTACCAGCTTCCGTCCACCATATTCCCTTTCTTAAGGGGACAACGTCAACCGGTCACATCCTGTCATGGGGAAAGAAGAAACCCCAGTGCCAAAGTGCAAAGGAGATCCTCATTTTGTAATGCAAAGTGTAACCTGAGACAAGCCAGATAGTCCAGAGGCCTTGCACAGAGATGAGTATCTGTGTGGGACTCACTTGGAAGATCATCCAGTCCAACCCTCAACCCAGCACTGAAGGGTCAACACTACAGTATCACAGTATAACTTAGGTTGGAAAGGACCTCGAGGATCATCAAATCCAACCTATCAACACAGACCCCCATGACGAGACCATGGCACCAAGTGCCACGTCCAATCTCCTCTTGAACGTCTCCAGGGATGGTGACTCAACCACCTCCCTGGGCAACCCGTTCCAATGACGAATGACTCGCTCGGTGAAGAACTTCCTCCTCACCTCGAGTCTAAACCTCCCCTGGCGCAGCTTGAGACTGTGTCCCCTTGTTCTGGTGCTGGTTGCCTGGGAAAAGAGTCCAACCCCTTCCCGGCCACAACCACCCCTCAGGTAGTTGTAGAGGGCAATAAGGTCACCCCTGAGCCTCCTCTTCTCCAGGCTAAACAATCCCAGCTCCCTCAGCCTCTCCTCATAGGGCTTGTGTTCAAGGCCTCTCACCAGCCTTGTTGCCCTTCTCTGGACATGTTCAAGTGTTTGGATGTCCTTCTTAAACTGAGGGGCCCAGAACTGGACACAGTACTCAAGGTGCGGCCTAATCAAAGCAGAGTACAGGGGCACTATGACCTCCCTGCTCCTGCTGGCCACACTATTCCTAATGCAGGCCAGGATGCCATTGGCCCTCTTGGTCGCCTGGGCACACTGCTGGCTCATATTCAGGTGGCTGTCGATCAGCACCCCCAGGTCCCTCTCTGTTTGGGAGCTCTCCAGCCACAATGTCCCTAAGTGCCAGGTCCACATGGTGCTTAAACACCTCCAGGAATGGTTACTCCACCATTGCCCTGAGCAGACCATTCCATTGTTTCCTTCAGTGAGGAAATATTTTCTAGCATCCATCCAGAACAAGAGGACACAGTCTCAGGCTGTGCCAGGGGAGGTTCAGGCTGGAGGTCAGGAGGAAGTTTTACACAGAGAGAGTGATTGCCCACTGGAATGGGCTGCCCGGGGAGGTGGTGGAATCGCCATCGCTGGAGGTGTTCAAGAGGAGACTTGACAGGGTGCTTGGTTGCGTGGTTTAGTTGGTTGGGTGGTGTTGGATGATAGGTTGGACGCGATGATCTTGAAGGTCTCTTCCAACCTGGCCTATTCTATTCTATTCTATCCTGAACCTCCCCTGGTGCAGATTGTAACCATTCCTTCTAGTCCTGTCACTTGCCACCAAGGAGAAGAGGCTGCCCCCTCCTCACTCCAAGCTCCCTTCAGGTAGTTGTAGAGAGCAATGAGGTCTCCCCTCATCCTCCTCTTCTCCAGACTGAACACCCCCAGCTCCCTCAGAGGCTCCTTATAGGCCATGTGCTCCAGGCCCTTCACCAGTCTTGTTGCCTTTCTCTGAACGCACTCCAGCACCTCAGTGCCCCTCTTGCAATGAGGGGCCCAGAACTGAACACAGTGCTCGAAGTGTGGCCTCACCAGTGCTGAGTACACCCTCACTGAAAAGAGGCTGAGCTGAGAAGTAAAAATCACTGAACAGAATTTGTTCTGTTTTAACTCAAACCAGGTTGAGCAAGGTTAAATGGAATGGAATGGAATGGACCGGACCAGACCAGACCAGGTTGGAAGAGACCTTTGAGATCATCGAGTCCAACCTATCAGCCAACACCATTTTGTGGCAATGCCAGCGACGAGCAGTGTGAGCAATCTGGCAGTGCAGGCCTAGAGCCTCACATGGTGGTAGGCCATAAATGCAGAGTTAGCTAGCAGTGTAGCAAAACAGTGCTGTGCCTGCAGCATGTAACTAAAACAAGACACTGGTAGCTATAAACATGGACAGTTATCTTGGGACAACAGGATATGCACCTGCATCAACAACCTCATTGTGTCATTAGTAGTTGGACCAATAATCTGTAATAGTGCAATGTGTGGTCACTCATAGGGAACCAATGGAGCTATGCCAACAAGGCTCTCCGAGTCTATATAAGTCGTAGCAGTTGCCCTGCTACGCACTTCTTCTTCTGCCTTTCCTGTCTCCTGTTCTTCTACACTTTACAGTGCTATACTTGCACTACAGGCCTGCTCCATAGGCCTGCACCTCAGGCCTGCACCATCGGCCTGCAACACTGGAACAATAAAGGAAAAATACTCGATCACATTGGTCAGCCGTATTGGTTCCTATCTCCGTCGTCTATATCTGGCGCCCGAATAAACCTGAACTCATGGACAAGGGATCCTCGGAGTACCATACTGATCGACTCAGCAGAGAGAGGTACGTCCGAGCGATACGGAAAGCCGGTCGGACAGCACTGCCCCGGTGCTGGAAAAATTAGCAGCGCGCGCGCTCACATAGGAAGTGAATCTCACCCTGGCCCGGTGAGCGACCGGGGAGAGGCAAGGGGCAGCACGCCACCACAGAAGAGGCTGTGCTAAACGCCTTCCACCTATCCTCTCCGTGAGAGGTATTACTGGCAATTCTGGGATCGTAAAAGGGCTATTAGCCTGTGCCCAGAGTCATCCCCACGGCAATTAAGCTTTTACTTCCGAAGCGCGGGAAGAAATTGCAGCCCAGCTGTGGGATGAGGTGCTAAATGCTTAAAAAAAAGCAGCTTTTCGCTATAGCACCGTGTGATGGATCGTCACGGACATTGCAATCGAAAAAAGCAGAGCAGGCTACTCCCGATTCAGCTGCTGCGGCGTTTGGTTCTAACTGAGACGAGACGCGGAAGGCACTCCCCGCCCTCCGCCCGCCCCCCCCCCCCCCCCCCCCCGTCTCTCCTTGCACATCGTCTGCCGCTCCGTCAGCATCCTCCTCAATTTCAATTGCCCGCTACTCCTTCTACACGAATCGCGGCTCTCTATTACCGTCCTTTTGCGCGGAAAAATCTGCTCCTGCCACGTCAATAGCGGCAGAAGCGAATCCAGATCGAACTGATAAGGCGCGCGAAATCAAAATGGAGGTCGCTACGCATTAAGAATTAGACAAAGGAGACGCCACCTCCGCCATCTTGGCCAGCACACCGTGTTTATTAACACACCGCCACAGCCGCCCGCGCCCAGCGGAGAAACCCAGTAAAAAAAAAAAAAAAAAAAAGAAGCAAAAAGCGGCGAAACCTGCGGCTCGGCGTTTTCCATCCCCTTCATGAACATCTTCCTGATACCGCCAGCGATGGCTTGGGCTTGGAAGCCGGACAGTGCGAACTCTGCCCTAGAACTCCTGGAGCGCTTGCAGGCTCGCGATCACGGCATTTTTGCACCCCCGCCCCGCCGCGAGCCCCGGCCGCCCCGATGGTGGCCCCCACCACCCCGGCAGCGCTCAGCCCAGCGGCGCCCACCTCAACGGTGCCCCACGCTCTGGCAGTTCTCCCGCCGACGCCTCCCGCGACCCCCCATGGACCCCGCGAGTACCGGCGGCTCCGATCAAGCGGCATCGACCGACGCACCACCGATAACAGCCACCCCCACGGCAGCGGCAGGAACGGCTCCAGCGGCCCCTTCCCCCCAGCAGTTTCACCGGCTACACCCCCCCCGCCCCCTACATTCCAGTCATTAGCAGAGTATAGCCTCGGACGGAGATTTCAATTGAGTCCCGATGGGGCGATCGGGAGGTGGGAGGGACACGGAACTGTCCCGCTGAGCTCGTGGAAAGGCATTGTGGGAAATGTAGTCACAGATGGAGAAGGTTAACAATGACTATGGTAATCTGAACTGACTAATGTTAAAGGAAGCTAGACAAGCCATAGCTACCTATGGGCTACAGTCAGGATACACAACTGCTGTCATCAATTAGTTGTTTTCAACACATTTGTTAATCCCTTTTGACACACGTATGTCAGCAAATGGTGTTTATTACGAGGTCTGAGAGCGATCATGGAGGAGATGGGTGCCTTACAACCTGGCCTCCCAACTCCCAGTCCCCACAAATTGGGACCTGATTATTATTAATTTGAAGGATCGTTTTCTTTACAATTTGCTCACACTCGGAGGACTTAACAAAGTCTGCATCTACTGAGTCATCGATTAAGGCAGACTCCACCCACCGATATCAACGGGTAGCCCGAAGGCACTCTCTTCCCACTTAAACAGACTCATTGTGACATAGACTTGTGACATCTATAAGACTATGGATGGTATTCTGATTGCAACAAAAAAGTTACATCGTAAGACAGTGCTGAGTTTCAGCAGCAAGCAGACTTGAAAGTCACACCGTCTTAGCCCTTGCAACTCTTGAATTAACTGACAATTCACTTGCAAATGCCTGAGAAGCCATGCCCCGGCAGCCAGCAGACTGCCACCATTAGCCATCTCATTGGGGCGAGATCTTTGCCAGATCTTATCAACAATTGCAGCTTCCTGAGAAGGCTTTGCAATTAAGTCAGGATGTAGTGATCAAAGGGTGGTCCACCATCCAGGACAATAACTCTGATCCTGTGTTTCTTATTACTGAGCAGGGTCTAACAGGGACACTTGGTTTCTTTGTCAATACCATCCCTTACATACGGCATTCAATACTAATTCAGACCTGACTCACGATATGAAGGTAGAAATGTGGATATTTTGGCATTTGACAATGCTAATGAAGATACTAAACAGGTTCTCAGCATTTTATCAACAGGTGCCACTGCCTCATGACTGCAGGACCACAACGAATGAAGGCATCGACAAGCAGCAATGTATCTAGTCACGGCCATAGAAGCAGTCCTGAAATCATCGTGCCTCTGAGAAACCTAGGTACCTTAAAGTGTCTGACTGTTGGACAGACTCGAAAGGGTCACAAATCTAATCATTTTACTTGAGATCGTCGCAGAAGCTGCTCCTGCAGCGTGAATATACCCCGCGCGACGACACCAAACCAGGGTCCTTGGACCGCGCCTCCCCCTCTTCCCCCCCCCCTCCCCCAGCCCCCTCTGGCAGCTCACAGCGGACCTGACAACAGCCGCATATCACCTTTTGAATCCACGAAGCGTTGTCGAGTTTAACTGGCATGGTCCTTTGGGTCACAGACCCTCTGCTCTGTTAATTGGCAGACGACAGTCTATCTTTAGACAGGGCATTCTTATAATTCCTGGTTCAATACATTCTGATTATGAAAATTATGCTCGATACCATTGCCTCTCCTGTTAGCACTCCTGTTGGGACAGAAATTGCTTAATACCATCTGAGTCCCAAGTGCTTAAAACTTATAACAGAATCCAAGGGCAAGAAGGCTCAGGTTCCACCGATATGCCTAATACCTCATTAGCCCTAAAAATCCAAAAGAGAAAACTGGAACAGATTTTATCTGTCAGACACCCTTGTGGACAAATTATACAATTTTCAATTATTATGGATACTGGAGACGATGTCATCATTATACCTAGTCATAAACGGAATGGTCACTAGCCATTGCTCATGCCAAATGTTGAAGTCATGTGTTTAGAAGGTATCCAAACAACTTGGGTTAGCAAAGAGCCATTGCAATTATCTTTTAACTACAGCAAATCAATCACTGTAAGACCGTACGTGTTAACCCTTCCAGTTGCTCTATTGGGCTGATATGCCTTAAGTCAACTAGGAGCAAAACTTGTTACCGTTCCTTCTTTATAGTGGTACTAGTCAGCAACTAACCCACAAATTAAAATGGAAAACACATAATCCAGTATGGGTGGAACAATGGTCGTTCAGACACGATAGGCTTCAAGTCGTTAAGACCCTAATACAGAAACAATAGCAACTAGGTCACTCCTTGCTAGCCACCTACCCCCACCCCCAGAAAAGGGAGGATTTTCTAGTACTACTCTTGCCAACCAAAGCTCTGCTCTGATTTAAAGTTACAGTGCTAATTTCTTCATTTCTGATTGCAATGTCCTTAAGAGATTTGTTATTTAGAGTTTTGCTAAGTTTTCCTGGTAAGCATAATGAATGGTAAGCATTTTATATTTATAGATACCTAGTACATAGTAATTGTAGTAAGGTGTAAGTACTTAGTAATGAGATCACATTGTAAGATTTCTTTTGGTTCGAACCTTCTTAGTTGTGTGCCGTGGCATTTCAAAGGAGCTCCATGTAATATAGTTAAGACTTGTAGTAAATAGGTATTCATTAAAAAAAAAAAAAAGTATTCCTTAGCTAAGGTAATGTCTTTATATTTCCTGCTTAGACATAGGCTAGAAAAAAATACAAAAAAAAAAAAAAAGCAAAACCAAAAAGTTAAATAAAAAAAAAACAAACAAAAAAACCCCCATAGAAATATATAACAAAACCACAAAAACTCTGGATACAAAACATAGAGTACTAAATAACAGAATAGTAATAAATAAAAAAAAAAGAGCAACAATAAAAACAAAATATTAAAAACAAATATTACACATTGAAAAATCATAAGGATTACTAACACAGAATAGCTATTAACAGAAAGAGACATAAGAATTGTTAGCAAAAAAATGAAAATAAGGATTATCAAGACTACTAGATTAAAACAACCAAAAAATTATACAAAGAAAAAGTTGAGAAAATTAAAATGAAAAATGATAATAAAAAAGAATTAATAGAAAAGGTTAAAAAATATAATAAAAAATAAAAAAATGAAAATTAAAATAGAAAATAGATTAAACAAACATGCAAAATAAAAAATAATTATAATAAATAATATAAGATAAAAAATAAAATATTAAACACTAGATAAAAAGAAAAACATAGAAATTACAAAAATAAAAGAAATTGAAAAAGAAAAAATTGATTAGAATAACAAATTAAAATACAGATTAAAAAATTACAATAACAAAAGAAAAATTATAATAAAGAAGGTAAAAAAGAAATAAATTAAAAATTACAAAAAGTAAGTTATAATAATAAAAATTTAAATAGCAAAGAAAATTAAAATACAAAAATAACAAAAATTAATTGAATAAAATTATATCAAAATTAGATTAAAATTAACAAACAAAAAAGTTAACAAAAAATAATTAAATAGTGCAGACAAAAAAAATATATATATATATAATAAAATGCAATGAAGAAAATACCACATTAAAACAGTATAGAAATAAATTTAAAAACAAAAATTGAAATTAATTAAAGATTAAACAAAATAACTAGATTAAAAGTCAAAATATTAAACACATCAAAATAATAAATTCACAATAGAAAACAATAACTAAAAATGAAGCAAAATAACAAAAGAAACAAAATAAATAATAAAAGAAATACATTCAACATAAAGCGTGAAACAACTCAAGTTAGAATTAAAAAGAAAAACTATAAAAATAATTTACAAAATCAAAATTGAAATGAAAATAAATTAAAAAATTAAATAAAAACAATTGCAAACATATTAAAAATAATAAAAAAACCCATAAATCCATATAATGAAATCAAACAAAAATGAAATAGATTTATTGAAAGTAGATGTCAAAATATTAAAGAAATGAAACAAAAAATTAATTACAAATTTAAAAATAGCTTACATTAAAAAAAAACAAAAAACACTCAAAATTAGTTAGAAAATCTGTGGAATCATAGACTCGTGGAATGAGTCAAGGTTGGAAAGGACCACAAGGATCATTTAGTTCCAACCACTGCCATGGGCAGGGACATCTCACACTGGATCAGGCAGGCTAGAGCCTCATCCAGCCTGGTCTTAAACACCTCCAGGCATGGGGCCTCGGCCATCTCCTTGGGCAACCCATTCCAGGGCTTCACCACTTTCACAGTGAAGAATTTCTTCTTCACATCCGGCCTGAATCTTCCCATCCCCAGCCTTGTTCCATTCTCCCTAGTCGTGTCATTTCCTGACATGCTAGGATGTCCCTCCCCAGCATTCTTGTAGGCTCTCTTCAGATACTGGATGGCCACGATCAGGTCACCTCGAGCCTTCTTTTCTGCTAACTGCAATCATCGCAACAAACAACGGCGGAAGAATCAAGACCACGAGGACACAGCATTTCCCATGCAGTCGAACATCAATCACAACAACTGCTATGATCATCTGGGATCAAACAGCATCACTCAGAAGAATGTACCACAGCATCATGTGAATTAGGATTGAATATTGTGGTTGCTTGATAACTTTGTGTTCTCTCTTGTTAACTAAGTGTGCCTCTGAATGTAGACATCCTAGAGGATACAGTTTCATCTTTACATTTTGCTTAGTAGAGATTATTAAAAAAAAAAAAAAAAAAAAGGGGGAAAAGAGAGAATACCCCATAGCAAAAAATTAGCTCATGGCAACCCTAGAAATGCTGTAACCCTAGAAAATGTTGTAACCCTAGAAAGTGCTGTAACCCTAGAAACATCAACTTTGCAATGTGCTGTAACACTCTCACCACAAGACAGCACGAACATGGCACAAATGTCATGAAAATGACAATCAGCAAACCTGCTTAGCACTGACCAGAATGACGGTCATGATAATCCAAGATGTCAACAGAAAACATCTAACTTATAACTGAGTGTCGTGACTGCTTTACTGTTGTGTGAACATTAAGAGATCAGAATTACTAGGATGAGCAAAAACACATTATTCAGTGTAACTTTATATTGGGCAATGCAATGAAGCTCTTTCTGCTCTTGCTGCTTGCCTGCAAGTTTTCTGTCTGTGAAGCTAGAGCCTGGCCAGATCTACCTTTACAGATTAAAGAAATCTTGCTCCCATTAAACAATTCATGATTTTTGACCATCCTAGAGAAAATAAAGATGCAACATAATCCTAAAGCAGATCGCAAAAGACAGTGCTAAGGATTGCATTTGTGCCTCAATCTGTGTGCAATGCATTCAGGCATAATCAAGTCTTCTCTGTCAATAAGAGGAGTGAAATGTAAAGATCGGAACTGTTAAGATCTAAGTTCTTCTTTAAAATGTTTGTTATCTTTGACCATGTATTATGCCAACTCTGTAGAGCACTGTAACTAGTTCAACTTAAGCTTTGTGCTTTGTGTGGGTTACATCAGTCTGTTAGACATGCTGCACTACAGAACTCTTGCTTTTGCTGCACAGCTTAGCTTTACCTTGCTTGCTTCTGTGTTGTCGTGGGGTGGAAGGGTAAGGCCAAGAAGCCTCCTCCCTTCCCCCTTGTAAGGTAAAGGGAAAGAAACTTGAAGGGAAAGGAAAAAAAACCTCACAAGCTGAATTAGCAAGGCAGCGGAGCTATATTTACAAAGCAGTGTAGGGTATGCAGGGGAATATTTACAAATTTACAATATCTACAATATATACAAAGATATACAATAAAGTAACACAGAAATGAGAGTGACCCCCCTCGGCAGAGGGGGTTCCCCACCTCCGCTCTCCCCTCTCTCCCCCCCTTTCCCCAGAATGGGATAGAAAGAGAAAGAAAAGAGAGGAAAAAAAATGTTAGAAGCAGTTTGTGTTAATTGGAAGGGAGTTAATACCGGCTTTTATCTGGTCTTCAAGGCCGAGGCCTTGGCAGAAAGCCGAGCAGAGAAAGAGAGCTGCTGCACCGTGGAGAGGCGGAAGCAAGACTAAAGATAGAAGTACCAGAGTGCCCAGTTCACTCCCAGTTCAGAAGGTGCTTCCTCCCACTTCACCAATGAAATAGTTTAGATTATTCTTTCCGTTTACCAACTTCCGTCCACCATATTCCCTTTCTTAAGGGGGCAACATCAACCGGCCACAGTCCACCCCTTCTAAACAATTTCATTGGCCGTTCATACTGTCCATCCAATCCAAAACGATATTTACAGTTCGTGAGTAAAGTTCATAGTCTATTCCGGCTATGCTCAGATGTAGATGATTCAAAAGTCCAAGAAAATGAGAAAATGAGAAAAATGGAAAACAGTTTATTTCTTCACCGACGAAGCGAAGAAAAGGGAAACAGGGAAATCTCAGGGTCTCTTAGTTGACTCAGGGCTCTCAGGGATCTCAGGGTTCATGCACCGTAGATTCCTCGTTGATTCTTCCTCTGGATGCGATGTACCTGTACAGCAGTTCGAAATTAACCTCTTTCAGCTAAAGTTAAATTTCTTTGCGGAATACACTGAATTTCACCATTCTCTTGCCTTACCCAATAAGTGTGACCCGGACCTTCAGCTGAAACCACCCCTCGGACAGGTTTAGCCTCTCCTGAGGGTGAAAATACCCAAACAGTTTTACCTAACAGATTCTTTCCTCTAACAACAGGAACTCTATCACCTTCTACTTTCCGTAGAAAATCTGAATGTGCAGGTCCAGCTCGGTTCACTGAACCTCTACTATTTACCAGCCAGGTTGCTTGTGCTAAATGTTTTTCCCAGTTTTTCAAAGATCCACCTCCCATGGCTTTCAGAGTGGTCTTCAACAAACCGTTGTAGCGTTCAATCTTCCCTGAAGCTGGTGCATAGTAGGGAATGTGGAATATCCACTCAATACCGTGCTCTTTTGCCCAGTTCTTTACAAGGATGTTCTTGAAATGAGTTCCGTTGTCTGACTCAATCCTCTCTGGAGTTCCGTGTCTCCACAGGATCTGTCTCTCCAGACCGAGAATGGTGTTGCGTGCAGTTGCATGTGGAACTGGATAAGTTTCCAACCATCCAGTGTTTGCCTCTACCATAGTAAGCACGTATTGCTTACCAGAACAAGAACGTGGTAGAGTGATGTAGTCAATCTGCCAAGCTTCACCATACTTGTACTTGGACCATCTGTCACCATACCACAAGGGCTTAAGTCGTTTTGCCTGCTTAATAGCAACACAAATGTCACAGTCATGGATGACTTGTGTGATAGCATCCATGGAAATGTCTATGGATCTGTCACGAGCCCATTGGTATGTTGCATCTCTGCCTTGATGTCCTGACGAATCATGAGCCCACCGAGCTAAGAATATCTCACCTCGGTGTTTCCAGTCGAGATCAAGATTAGAGTCCATGTCTACTTGAGAAACTCTTGCAGCTAGATCTGCCTGATGGTTGTGTTGCTGTTCCTCAGTAGCTTTGCTCTTAGGAATGTGAGCATCGATGTGTCTCACTTTCACTGGAATTCTCTCGATTCGATCAGCAATGTCCTGCCACAGGTTGGCTGCCCAAATGGGTTTTCCTTTCCTCTGCCAACCACTCTTCTTCCAGTTCTTTAGCCAACCCCATAGAGCATTGGCTACCATCCACGAGTCAGTGTAGAGATAAAGCTTTGGCCATCTCTCACGTTCAGCTACGTCGAGAGCTAGCTGGACAGCTTTTACCTCTGCGAACTGACTGGATTCTCCTTCTCCATCTTTCTCCTCTGCAACTCGGCGTGTTGGACTCCACACTGCAGACTTCCACCTTCGCTTGTTTCCAACAAGATGACAGGAACCGTCTGTGAACAAAGCATATTTCTTTTCATCATCAGAAAGGTCATTGTAAGGAGGAGCTTCCTCAGCACGAGTTACTTTCTCCTCTGGAGGTTTGGCACAGTTGATACCTTCAGGCCAACTTGAGATCACCTCCACTAGACCAGGCCTTTCAAGATTTCCCATTCGAGCTCTCTGTGTTATCAGAGCCATCCACTTAGACCATGTTGAGTCTGTGGCATGATGTGGTGTGGAGCCTTTGCCTTTGAACATCCAATTCAAAACTGGTAATCTGGGAGCTAAGAGACGTTGTGATTCAGTTCCAATCACTTCAGAAGATGCCTTTACTCCTTCATAGGCAGCTAAAATTTCTTTCTCTGTTGGAGTATAATTAGCCTCTGAACCTCTGTAACCTCGACTCCAGAAACCTAGAGGTCGTCCACGTGTCTCACCTGGAGCTTTTTGCCACAAGCACCAGGTTGGACCATTGTCACTTGCAGCCGTGTACAAAATGTTCTTAATGTCTGGACCATCTCGGACAGGTCCCAGACCCATTGCTTGAATTATCTCTTGCTTTATCTGGTCAAAGGCTGAGCCATTTTGGCTCAGTAGCTGATCGGGACCGCTCGTCCGGAACCGCTCCGCTTAAGCTGTGAGTTTCTCGGGGTTTTTCTTTTGCTTTCCTTTCGGGGCTTCGCGGGTCGGGAGGACTGCTAGTAGGGGGAGGAGCCGGCAGGATCGTGCTCACGAGAGCCTGCACGGGTCACGGGAGCCTGACGTCAGCCGCGGCAGTTTTAAAAGCCGCCCGGGCTGTGCGCGCGGCGCCATTTTGGCTCAGTAGCTGATCGGGACCGCTCGTCCGGAACCGCTCCGCTTAAGCTGTGAGTTTCTCGGGGTTTTTCTTTTGCTTTCCTTTCGGGGCTTCGCGGGTCGGGAGGACTGCTAGTAGGGGGAGGAGCCGGCAGGATCGTGCTCACGAGAGCCTGCACGGGTCACGGGAGCCTGACGTCAGCCGCGGCAGTTTTAAAAGCCGCCCGGGCTGTGCGCGCGGCGCCATTTTGGCTCAGTAGCTAGTCTAGCAGCTGGGTGAAAAAAAAAAAAAAAAAAAATCCCAAACAGAAAACCCGAACCTTAAACATTGCATCATGGTCGTCACTCGGACGAAGGGTAAAAAAGCAGCGTCTGCCCAGACAGAGCTGTTTCACCAACATGCTGGAGTCCAGGCTGTCAGCTGCAGAGAGTGCTTCAGCCTGGCACTTGGAATAGAAGGGGAGGGAGAGGACAGCTGTGTCCGGTGTGAGCAGGTGAATTTTCTCCTCAGCATGGTGGCAGAGCTGAAGGATGAAGTGGCCGAGCTGAAGGAGGAGGTAGCTAGGCTAAGGACCATAAGGGAAAGCGAAAGGGAGTTAGACTTGTGGGAGAAGGCTCTGCAGATCTCCCCTGCTGAGGGAAGGGTTCCTGGAGGCAGAGAGGGATGGATACGGGTCCCTGCCAGGGGTGGCAAGAGAAATCCACCCCGACCCTCTCCTCCTCCTCCGCTGCCCTTGCATAATAAGTATGAGGCCCTGCAGGCTGAGGGCAGTAAGGATGAGAGGGCTGAGGCTGAAGAGCAGCCATCCAGAGGGGAGCCTAAGGCCAAGCAGACCCCACCAGCTGTAACGGCCAGCTCTGGGGGGAAGCCTAAGCCCAAGCGGTCCCCACCGGCTATAACGACTAGCTCCACAAAGAAAGGGAGAAGGGTTATAGTTGTTGGGGACTCTCTCCTGGGGGGTACTGAGGGACCCATATGTCGTCCCGACCCATCCCACAGGGAGGTCTGCTCCCTACCAGGGGCAGGGGTTAGGGACATTGCGAAGAGATTCCCTGAATTAATCCAGCCCACTGACTATTACCCTCTGATGGTAATACAGGCTGGGAGTGATGAGATTGACAGGAAGGGCACCAGGACAATTAAGAAGGAATTCAGGGCCCTTGGACAATTGATTGATGGGGCAGGAGTTCAAGTGGTGTTCTGCTCAATTCCTTCAGTGTCAGGGGTGTACACTGAGAGGAATGGGAGAACCCACACCATCAACAATTGGCTCAGGGGATGGTGCCAGCGGCAGAACTTTGGGTTCTATGACCACGGGGCAACTTTCACTGCACCTGACCTGCTGGGTCCTGATGGGGTGCATCTATCTAGAAGGGGTAAAAGAGTCCTGGCACTGGAGTTGGCAGGGCTCATTAGGAGGGCTTTAAACTAGGTCTGAAGGGGGTGGGTGAGGCAATCGGTCCCTCTGCAGAGGAAAGAGTAGGGCGCAAGGTAGGGTTAGTTGAGAAGTCAGGAACCCAGCTGCGATGCGTGTACACCAATGCACGCAGCCTGGGCAACAAGCAAGAGGAGTTGGAGGTCCTAATCCATCAGGGCGACTATGATGTAGTCGCCATCTCAGAAACTTGGTGGGACAGCACCCACGATTGGAGTGCTACAATGGGGGGTTACAGGCTCTTTAGGAGGGACAGGCGAGGGAGAAGAGGAGGAGGGGTGGCTCTGTATATTAGAGAGTCAATCTCTGCCACACAACTTGTGGTGGAAGATGAGGTAGTTGAGAGCCCGTGGGTCAAAATCAGAGGACAACCTAACAAGTCTGACATCCTGATTGGAATCTGTTACAGACCACCCAACCAGGATGAGGCGGCTGATGAGTTGTTCTACAAGCAACTGGAGGCTGTCTCAAGATCATCTGATCTTGTCCTTGTTGGTGACTTCAACCTCCCAGATATCTGCTGGGAACTTAATTCAGCAGGGAGGAGGCAGTCCAGAAGATTCCTGGAGTGAATGGAGGACTGCTTCCTGACACAGCTGTTAAGCGAGCCTACCAGGGGACAGGCTCTGCTTGACCTGCTGTTCTCCAATAGGGAAGGGCTGGTGGGAGATGTGATCGTGGGAGGCTGCCTAGGGTGCAGTGACCACGAGATAGTGAAGTTTTCAATATGCAGGGAGATTGGGAGGAGCACCAACAGAACCTTCACCTTGGACTTCCGAAGGGCGAACTTCAGCCTATTTAAAAAACTTGTCTGCAAAGTCCCCTGGGTACCAGCCCTCATGAACCAAGGGGTTCAGGAGGGTTGGACCTACTTCAAACAGGAGCTCTTGAAGGCACAGGAATTGGCGGTTGCCACGTGCCGGAAGGCAAGCCGGCGGGGAAGGCGACCGGCCTGGATGAGCAAGCAGCTCCTGGAGGATTTAAGGGGGAAGAGGAGGCTGTATCACCTTTGGAAGGAGGGGAAGGCTTCTCGAGGTATGTTCAAGGAAGCTGTTAGATTATGTAGGAATAAAATTAGGGAGGCTAAGGCCCAGCTGGAACTGAAGCTGGCCACCTCAGTCAAAGATAATAAAAAGCATTTTTATAAATATATTAACAATAAGAAGAAGGGCAGGAAGAACCTGAACTCCCTAGTGGACCTGGAGGGGAACACAGTTACTGAGGATGAGGATAAAGCTGAGGTCCTGAACACCTTCTTTGCCTCAATTTTTAACAGCAAGGCAGGAGTTCAGGACGAGTGGTCTCCGGAGCTGGGCGTTGGGGTCGGGGAGCAGAGTAATACCCTGGAAATCCATGAGGAGTTAGTTCGGGACCTGCTGAGCCACTTGGATATCCACAAGTCCATGGGACCAGATGGGATCCATCCTAGGGTGCTGAGAGAGCTGGCGGATGTGCTAGCTAGGCCACTCTCCATCATTTTCCTCCAGTCCTGGCTCACTGGTGAGGTCCCAGATGACTGGAAACTGGCCAACGTGGTCCCCATCCACAAGAAGGGTCGGATGGAGGAACCTGGAAACTACAGGCCGGTCAGCCTGACCTCAGTGCCAGGGAAAGTGATGGAGCAGATTATCCTGGCGGCAATAACTGCGCACCTGAAGGATGGCCAAGGGCTCAGGTCCAGCCAACATGGATTCAGGAAGGGCAGATCCTGCCTCTCCAACCTGATCTCTTTCTATGATCAGGTGACCCGCCAGGTGGATGTGGGGAGGCCTGTGGATGTGGTCTACCTAGACTTCAGCAAGGCCTTTGACACCGTCCCCCACAGCAAACTGCTGACTAAGCTGTCAGCCCGTGGCTTGGACCACTACACTCTGTGCTGGGTTAGGAACTGGCTGGAGGGCCGGGCCCAGAGAGTGGTTGTGAACGGTGCCGCATCCAGCTGGAGGCCAGTCACCAGTGGTGTCCCCCAGGGATCAGTGCTGGGCCCTGTCCTCTTCAACATATTCGTTGATGATCTGGATGAAGGGGTAGAGTCAGTCATCAGCAAGTTTGCAGATGACACAAAGTTAGGGGCAGATGTTAGACAATTAGAGGGTAGAAAGGCTCTGCAGAGGGACCTCGACCGACTGGAAAGATGGGCAGAGTCCAATGGGATGGCTTTCAACAAGTCCAAGTGCCGAGTGCTGCACTTTGGCTACGGCAATCCCATGCAGAGCTATAGGCTGGGGTCGGAGTGGCTGGAGAGCTCCCAGACAGAGAGGGACCTGGGTGTGCTGATCGACAGCCACCTGAATATGAGCCAGCAGTGTGCTCAGGTGGCCAGGAGGGCCAATAGCATTCTGGCCTGCATTAGGAATAGTGTGGCCAGCAGGAGCAGGGAGGTCATAATGCCCCTGTACTCTGCTCTGGTTAGGCCGCACCTTGAGTACTGTGTCCAGTTCTGGGCTCCTCAGTTTAAGAAGGACATTGAGACACTTGAGCGTGTCCAGAGAAGGGCAACAAGGCTGGTGAGAGGCCTTGAACACAAGCCCTATGAGGAGAGGCTGAGGGAGCTGGGATTGTTTAGCCTGGAGAAGAGGAGGCTCAGGGGTGACCTTATTGCCCTCTACAACTACCTGAAGGGTGGTTGTAGCCAGGAGGGAGTTGGCCTCTTCTCCCAGGCAACCAGCACCAGAACAAGGGGACACAGTCTCAAGCTGCGCCAGGGGAGGTTCAGACTCGAGGTGAGGAGGAAGTTCTTCACCGAGCGAGTCATTCGGCATTGGAATGGGTTGCCCAGGGAGGTGGTTGAGTCATCGACCCTGGAGGTGTTCAAGGGGAGATTGGACGTGGCACTTGGTGCCATGGTCTAGTCATGGGGTCTGTGGTGTCAGGTTGGACTCGATGATCCTCGAGGTCCTTTCCAACCTAAGTGATACTGTGATACTGTGTGATACTGTGAGTATAATTAGCCTCTGAACCTCTGTAACCTCGACTCCAGAAACCTAGAGGTCGTCCACGTGTCTCACCTGGAGCTTTTTGCCACAAGCACCAGGTTGGACCATTGTCACTTGCAGCCGTGTACAAAATGTTCTTAATGTCTGGACCATCTCGGACAGGTCCCAGACCCATTGCTTGAATTATCTCTTGCTTTATCTGGTCAAAGGCTGCTTGTTGGTCAGGTCCCCAGTGGAAATGGTTTCTCTTTCAAGTCACATCATACAGAGGTTTCACAATCTGACTGTATCCAGGAATGTGCAGTCTCCAAAATCCCACTATCCCCAAGAAACATAGGGTCTCTTGCTTGTTTGTGGGATTTGCCATGGTAGAGACTCTGTTTACCACATCCACTGGAATGTGTCAGCGTCCATCCTGCCACCGCACTCCCAGAAACTGAATCTCTGTGGTAGGTCCTTTCACCTTGTCTCGTTTGATGGCAAAGCCTGCATTCAGAAGAATGTCAATGATTTTGTTACCTTTCTCGAAGACTTCCTCAGCAGTTTTACCCCAGACGATGATATCATCGATGAACTGGATGTGTTCTGGAGCACCGCCTTTCTCCAGAGTATCGTGGATCACTGCATGACAGATGCTTGAGCTGTGGATCCAGCCCATTGGCAGCCTGTTGAAAGTGTACTGGATTCCTCTCCAGGTGAAAGCAAACTGAGGCCTGCATTCCTCTGCTATGGGAATAGAGAAAAATGCATTAGCAATGTCTATGGTAGCATACCATTTGGCCTCTTTGGATTCCAGCTCATACTGTAGCTCCATCATGTCTGGTACTGCTGCACTCATAGGTGGTGTCACTTCATTCAGGGCTCGGTAGTCTACTGTCAGACGCCAGTCTCCATTCTGCTTCCGCACAGGCCACACTGGACTGTTGAAAGGTGAATGAGTTTTGCTGACGACTTTCTGACTTTCCAACTGACGAATCAGATTCTGAATGGGCAACAAAGAGTCACGGTTGGTTCTGTATTGTCTGTGATGCACAGTCTGAGAAGCAACCGGCAATTTAATGTCCTGTATCTTATGTTGTCCTACAACTGCAGATGCATCAGAAAGCTCTGGTCTGGCAGACAGCTTCAATTTTTGTCCATCAATTTCTATAGAAGCTACTCCAAAAGCCCATTTGTAACCTCTAGGGTCTTTGAAACGCCCTTCTCTCAGAAAATCAATTCCCAAAATACAAGGTACATCAGGTCCGGTCACAACTGTATGCGTCCTCCATTGTTTAGCAGTTAAACTTATATTAACCTCTACGTTACTTAACTCTTGAGATCCACCAGTGACTCCCAAAATAGTCATAGACTCCGATCCCTGATAATTTGATGGTATTATGGTGCACTGAGCTCCTGTGTCAACCAAGGCCCTGTACTTCCGAAATTGTGAAGTGCCAGGCCACTGGATGTACACATCCCAATAGATTCTATTATCTCTGTTATCCCTCTCCTCCCCCTGGCGGGAGGCAGGGCACCCCTAGTTATGGGGAACATGCGCACATGTGCATTGCACATAGTTTGCAGGGTTATAACTTTGCATGTTATAACTGGAGCCACTGTTGAAGCCATAAGAGTCATTCTGGGGAACTGTGGAAGTAACAGCTACCCTTCTGGTATTGCTACCTTGGGTTCTGCCACTTTGCAATTCCCTCAGTCTCCTGAAAAGATTAGAAGTTGGTTGGCCATCCCAGCGGTTCATGTTCTCACCAAACTGATCACGCAGAGTTACCCAAATAGTTCTACGTGATTGCCTTGGTGGTCTGTTTTGGAATGACCTGTTTTGGAATGACCTCCTTGGAGGACGTGTATTCCTCACAGATGAAACTTGTATCCACCTGGAGGAAGAATTGAAATTATCCCTTTGTGCCAATTGGGATATGGAATTTCTAAATTCATCTTTCAACTCTCTCATGCAATTCTCAATTTTTCCAGACAGAGTTTCAATGGCTGAAACCAAAGAAACATGTGTTATGCTATCCTCCAATTGTCTCATTTGATCACTGAATTGGCCAACCATAGGAGAAGCTCCACCATAACTTCTTGACACAATTCTGCTTGCCAGAATGTTTGCATAATTAGAAGGAGCAAGTTTGATGATCTTTTTAGCAAGACCAATACCCACAGGAATGTCATCAGGATTCAGAGTTTCATGTTCACCATAGAGTTGCTCTCTAACAGCAAATTCTCTCAAGCGCTTAATTCCCTCATCTATGGTAGTCCAGGGTTTAGGATTCCATGGAAGATCATCTCGGGAAGGGTATCTCAGGGCAACCGCCATTAAAAGGCGTATCCACAGATTAACCTTACCGAGAGCTTCGCCTAGATGTCTATCTATTCCATTGTCCCTTGAGAGAGTTCCTAAATGAGCTGCTGACTTGTCTCCAACTGTTAGAGCTGAAGCACCTGTATCATAACACCTACTAAGCCAAGCTAGAACTGGCTCCTTATCTGCCCTGGTGAAATCTTTACGGACATTTTGCACTTCCTTCCGTGGAGAAGAACACTCTGAAATATCATCTTCATCTTCCTCTCCCTGAATTCTTTGTCCATATAATCCTGCTGTCATTCTCCTAAGGATCTCTTTAAGCTGAGAAGCACCTTTGCCAGCTGCCTTCCTAACTTCATCTCTATCCTGCTTTGATCTCACTAGGTTAGCTAGATCTTTAAAACAAACCTTCTCTTCCTCCTGAGCAGGATCTTTTAGAGTAGAGGGCCCCTCACCAGGATCAGTCTCCACCTCTTCTTCTCCATCTTGGGCCTTTCCACTTCTAGTCCTTAAAGGAGCCATCTTGACTGGAGCTGTGTTTGAATTTACAGCCACCTTAATGGAAGCTGACAGGTCCTGAGATAAATCAGCTGCTGGGGCAGTGACTTCAGGTCCCACCGAGGGAGTGGGTGGAAGTGACGTTGCTCCATTACTGGCCGACGGAGAAGAAGAAGAAGGAGAAGGAGTGGGAGAAGGAGTAGGTGCCATGTTGATACCAGCCGATGCCCTTGGCTGCTTGCCAGAATCAGCAAAGTCATTTAGAGCTGCCTTACCAATTAACTTTTTAGCCTTCTTTTTGACTGACACGGATTCTGCACAGTCCTCGTCACTAGATGACTCTGGGACTGATCGAGAGCCACGGCGTTTTCTTTTTGATCTAGTTTTAATAACAAAACAAGCTCTGGATATCTTTCTCTCTCGCCGCAGAGAGAACAGTAAATATGCAATTACCATCACCAGCAACAGATTTATACACATCAAATAAACCACTTTTGGATCCCAGGCATCACCTAAAGTTACTCTCTCCTCCGGTGGAATCTTAAAACCCTTTATCTCAATTGGGAGAGTGGTGGATGTAACATTCCTGTATCTCACTGGCCATAATAAATTAATACATTTTCCATACCATAATTTAACTCTATACATAACCCACATATAAATTGTCCGCACCAAATATTTACCCAGGTAATCCAAAATCAAACCCAAACAATATCTGTAAACCAGAGCCCCAAAAATTGAAAAGAATAATCGCTCCACAAACCACAATACCTTCATGTTTGCTAATTCAGCTAGAAAACACTAAATCAATCAAGTAATAAATTAAACTAATTATCTGCCGCACGTTGGGTACGCCAATAAAAAAATGTCGTGGGGTGGAAGGGTAAGGCCAAGAAGCCTCCTCCCTTCCCCCTTGTAAGGTAAAGGGAAAGAAACTTGAAGGGAAAGGAAAAAAAAACTCACAAGCTGAATTAGCAAGGCAGTGGAGCTATATTTACAAAGCAATGTAGGGTATGCAGGGGAATATTTACAAATTTACAATATCTACAATATATACAAAGATATACAACAGAGTAACACAGAAATGAGAGTGACCCCCCCTCGGCAGAGGGGGTTCCCCACCTCCGCTCTCCCCTCTCTCCCCCCCTTTCCCCAGAATGGGATAGAAAGAGAAAGAAAAGAGAGGAAAAAAAATGTTAGAAGCAGTTTGTGTTAATTGGAAGGGAGTTAATACCGGCTTTTATCTGGTCTTCAAGGCCGAGGCCTTGGCAGAAAGCCGAGCAGAGAAAGAGAGCTGCTGCACCGTGGAGAGGCGGAAGCAAGACTAAAGATAGAAGTACCAGAGTGCCCAGTTCACTCCCAGTTCACTCCCAGTTCAGAAGGTGCTTCCTCCCACTTCACCAATGAAATAGTTTAGATTATTCTTTCCGTTTACCAACTTCCGTCCACCATATTCCCTTTCTTAAGGGGGCAACATCAATCGGCCACATGTGTTTGCAGTAGCATCTTGTATGGGATGAGAACAACTCCCATGACCAGATTGCTCACAAAAACAAAAAGGGGGATTTGTGGCAATGCCAGCGACGAGCAGTGTGAGCAATCTGGCAGTGCAGGCCTAGAGCCTCACATGGTGGTAGGCCATAAATGCAGAGTTAGCTAGCAGTGTAGCAAAACAGTGCTGTGCCTGCAGCATGTAACTAAAACAAGACACTGGTAGCTATAAACATGGACAGTTATCTTGGGACAACAGGATATGCACCTGCATCAACAACCTCATTGTGTCATTAGTAGTTGGACCAATAATCTGTAATAGTGCAATGTGTGGTCACTCATAGGGAACCAATGGAGCTATGCCAACAAGGCTCTCCGAGTCTATATAAGTCGTAGCAGTTGCCCTGCTACGCACTTCTTCTTCTGCCTTTCCTGTCTCCTGTTCTTCTACACTTTACAGTGCTATACTTGCACTACAGGCCTGCTCCATAGGCCTGAACCTTAGGCCTGCACCATCGGCCTGCAACACTGGAACAATAAAGGAACAATACTCGATCACATTGGTCAGCCGTATTGGTTCCTATCTCCGTCGTCTATACCATCTCATCAACTAAACCATGGCACCAAGCACCCCATCCAGTCCCTTCTTGAACACCTCCAGTGATGGTGACTCCACCACTTCCCTGGGTAGCACATTCCAATGTCAAATCTCTCTCTCTATGAAGAACTTCTTCCTAACATCCAGCCTAAGCCTCCCCTGGCACAGCTTGAGACTGTGTCCTCTTGTGCTTTCTAAAAAAAAATACAAGATGTGTCCCCCTTCCCCATCAAGACCAACATCTCTTGTATATGCAAAGTTCTAAGTGGCCTCACTGAGGCTTCAATCCAGCAGAATGAGTCTCCTCTTTGGTCCTAGGTGCAGAAACATGTATAGGGTGGACTTTGTTCAGCCAAGGGGTTCTTTGCTGGAACAGAGACTGCAGGAACTGTTCTATCTGTGCTATCTGCACAGACCAACAGCTAGGACACCATGCTCCAAAGCTGGAGATGCATCCTATCAGTGGACACACACATTTACAGCCCCAGCTAACAGCTGTTCAGCAAACTCCTGTGCAGCTTCTAGCACATAGAATAAACCAGGTTGGAAGAGACCTTCAAGATCATCATGTCCAACCTATCATCCAACACCACCTAATCAACTAAACCATGCAACCAAGCACCCTATCAAGTCTCCTCCTGAACACCTCCAGTGGTGGTGACTCTACCACCTCCTCGGGCAGCCCATTCCAATGGGCAATCACTGTCTCTGTGTAAAACTTCCTCCTAACCTCCAGCCTAAACCTCCCCTGGCGCAGCCTGAGACTGTGTCCTCTTGTTCTGGTGCTGGCTGCCTGGGAGAAGAGACCATCATCCGCCTGTCTACAACCTCCCTTCAGGTAGTTGTAGAGAGGTCACCCCTGAGTCCCATCTTCTCCAGGCTAAGCAGCTCCAGCTCCCTCAGCCTCTCCTCATAGGGCTTGTGTTCCAAACCCCTCACCAACTTCGTTGCCCTTCTCTGGACTCGTTCCAGCAAGTCAACATCCTTCCTAAACTGAGGGGCCCAGAACTGGACACAGTACTCGAGGTGTGGCCTAACCAGGGCAGTGTACAGGGGCAGAATGACCTCCCTGCTCCTGATGGCCACACTGTTCCTGATGTATATCAGGTTGGTCATATCACCAGAGACAGTCTGCTGGCTGATTTGGTGCAGGAGATTCCAGGAAGAAAAGTCATCCTATCAGCATACTTACTTGGGTAAGTAGGAGGCCATCTGGAGAAGAAAGGTTTTGGAGCTACTGTGTCTAAATGTGCCACAGAGAGTCACCAAATAGGAAGGCTGACCTTTACTTTACTGACAGCTCAGTGTGACTGTTTGAGGTGGTGCCTTTAACAAAAGGACACCATGGCCGAATGTTTTATAAACAAGACAGGTCTAAACTAATTTCATTGGTGGATTGGTAGAAAGCAACTTTGATTCCCAGTGAGACTAGTCTCAGTCTTGCACTTTCTCCTTCTGCAGCTCACTGCTTCTGGGCTTTT
The DNA here is from genome assembly GCF_026170545.1 of Melanerpes formicivorus. NCBI lineage: Eukaryota > Metazoa > Chordata > Aves > Piciformes > Picidae > Melanerpes > Melanerpes formicivorus. The sequence goes on along the minus strand of NW_027142361.1, from coordinate 20,262,082 downwards.
GGCCAGACTGACCTTGGAACAAATAAGGCCTCTACTAACACATATAACTGCTTCTAATTAACAACTGCTCTTTCTCTCTCTTTCTAACCCTCTCTAGGGAAAAGGGGGAGAGAAGGGGGTACAGGGGGAGACCCTTCCTCCAGACGGGGGAAGGGAATCTCATTCTGTATTACTTTGTTGTATATTCTGTGTATATATTGTAAATATTGTAAATTCTCTATATAAACCTGCATTCCCTAAACTGCTTTGTAAATACAGCACACGATCCTTTGCTAATCTGGCTGCGGGTTTTTTCCCTTCAATTTTCTTCCCTTTACTTACAGGGGGGGGAAGAAGGCTTGCGGCCTTCCCCTCAAACCCTCGACACTCAGCCACACAGAATATGGAAAGAAGAAACATCTTCTGTGGCAATGCCAGCGACGAGCAGTGTGAGCAATCTGGCAGTGCAGGCCTAGAGCCTGACATGGTGGTAGGCCATGCTCAGCATAAGTGCAGAGCCAGCTAGCAGTTTAGCAAAACAGTGCTGTGCCTGCAGCATGTAACTAAAACAGGGCACTGGTAGCTATAAACACAGAAAGTTATCTTGGGACAACAGGACATGCACCTGCATCAACAACCTCGCATGTCATCAGTAGTTGGACCAATAATCTGTAATAGTGTGATGTGTGGTCACTCATAGGGAACCAATGAAGCCATGCCAACAAGGCACACCGAGTTTATATAAGTGTACTGGGTTGAACTGAGGTGGAGTTAATTCTCCTCACAGCATTATTCTAGGGCTGTGGTGTTTTTTTTTTTTTTCAGCAGTAGTTGATAACACAGTAGTGTTTTGGCTACGGCTGAATCCGGTATCCGAGCTGTGTCCTTTCAACATTTCCCTGCCCCAGGAGTACACTGAGGGGTGGGCAGGATCTTGGGAGGGGACACAACTGAGCCAGCTGACTCAGACTGGCCAAAGAGGTATTCCATACCATGTGATGTCAGCTCAGGTATAAGAAGGACGTGAAAGAAGGAAGTGTGGGGATTCGTCCATGGCGTTTATCCTCCCAAGGAACCACCAAGCTTAGAGAGCCCTGCTTCCCGAGACCGACCACCGTGCTGCTGATGGGAAGTAGAGACTAACATCTCTCTCTCTGCTTTCTTTGCTTCCGCGCGGTCTATTTGCTGTTTGCTTATTAGTGTTATTAAATTGCTCCTGTCTTATCCCCGGCTTCTGTTATATTTTCTTTCCCTTCTTCCCCTGTTCACTTAAGAGGGGGAGTGATAGAGCGGCTTGGTGGGTATCTGGCCTCCAGGCCAGAGCCAAACCACCACAGTCCTTTTTGGTGCATTGGCCGGGAAACGAAAATATAACATAGCTGTAGTTTCTGCAGTTTTTTTTTCTTATATAAGCTTGCTTATGATACAGGCTTCTGTGCTGGTCACGTGGCTTGCTGATAACTTCTGCTTTGTTTTGGAAATACTTCATTTGTTTAGGAACATGCTGAAGCAAATAATGGCTATGTGTCTCTTTCTCCTGCTTGTAGGGCTGCTGTTCTGTGGGAGCTATGCTAGAGAGGTCATCATTTCTGTCTCCCCACCTGAAATGAGTGTAGAGAATTTTATTATGCAGGCCCCCAAAATTTTGATCCATCCATATGTGAGCTCTCTAGTACTGCTAATCAACATTACTGGCATGTTGCGGGTTTTGTGGACTTTGATTCTATCATGGCATGAAAAGAGACAGTCTTTGGGTGGGGATATATTGAAGTGTGACTTGAAGCGGTCAGTCCCTGGGTGGCAGGGTGTGTGGAAGGACTTGGGCAGATTCCTAGGACGGTTATCACCTCCCATAGCCTGGGACTTTACCCCAGAAGAGGCGAGCGATCCTACTAAACTAACTCGCCATCTGATAGAAGGGTGCCTTGTTTATCCCAATGAGAACAAACAACTTCTTGCACTCTACTGGGGCCTGGCCTGTGCTTACCGAGCCACAGTTCAATACTCTATGAGGACTATGGCTCAGGCAGGCACCCAAACACTACCTGAGGACACCATGGTGGAGATGGGGACCCAGACAGCAACCAGAGAGATTGCCCCAGTTGTAAAAAAGAAGCAGTGGACAAGGAGGTCAATAGGTCCCTCTCATCGATTGGTAAGGGATGAGGAAGATTATGATCAAGAGGCTGGTCCATCAAGTGGGAGATCAGAGGAAGTGAGTGAGATTAGACAAGAAGCAGAGACTACTCGGTCCTTGACCTCAGCAGAACTGAGAGACATACGCAAGGATTATAGTCGCCAGCCAGGAGAGCGAATTGCTGCTTGGCTGCTCCGGTGCTGGGATAATGGGGCTGACAGCCAACTGCTGGAAGGCAAAGAGGCCCAACAATTGGGACCCATTGCTAGAAACAGAGGTATTGAGAAAGGCATTGCAAAGGAGACAGGCATATGCAGCCTCTGGAGACGACTCCTGCTAAGTGTGAGGGCCAGGTACCCATGCAAGGAGGACCTTATGAGTTCTCCAGGGAAGCGGAATACAGCAGATGAAGGAATCCAATACTTAAGAGAATTAGCGGTGTTGGAAGTTATCTATAGTGATTTAGATGATCAAAGTGACTCCACAGATCCAGAAGATGTCCCATGCACACGGGCCATGTGGAGGAAAGTGATCCAAGGCACTCCAGCATCGTATTCTAACAGCCTAGCAATGATGTACTATTTGGATGAGGACGCACGGTCTGTGGAGGTTGTGTCAGCCTGGCTCCAGAATTTTGAAGATAACCTCTGTACTAACTCATTTCCATGCGCCAGTGCCTCATCGACCAGGTCTGCTCCAAGAAATCTGTCCCCTCCTGCCTCAGTCGGAGGGAAAGGGAGCCCCAGATGCACACCACGTGGAATACTCTGGTTTTTCCTTTGTGACCAGGGGGAGGACATGAGGAAGTGGGATGGTGAACCCACTTATAAACTGGAAGCTCGGGTACGTGAACTGAAAGGAAAAACAACAACTAAAAAGGGATCATTTAAGAAAACAGCAAAGGTATCCGCTGTAAAAAGCCAAGAAAGTAATCAACGATCTCTCAGGAGAAAAAGAATTGAGGTTACACCCCTTGATCCTGGTGAGGGGACCTCTGGCCAGGTACTACCCAGATCAGACAGTGAATGCTCTGATGAGGACCAGGAGTAGAGGGTCCCTGCCTTCGGCCAGGAGGAGAAGAGGGATGACAGAGTATATTGGACTGTGTGGATTCGATGGCCTGGCACATCAAAGCCACAGAAATACAAGGCGCTGGTAGACACAGGGGCACAGTGTACATTGATGCCATCAGGGCATAGAGGTGCTGAATCTCTTTGGATCTCTGGAGTGACAGGAGGCTGCCAAGAGCTGTCTGTATTAGAAGCTGATGTGAGCCTAACAGGAGACAAGTGGGAAAGACATCCCATTGTGACTGGACCAGAAGCCCCTTGCATTCTTGGTATTGATTACCTCAAGAGAGGGTACTTCAAGGATTCAAAGGGTTATAGATGGGTTTTTGGTGTGGCCACGGTGAATACAGAGAAGATCAGACAGCTGTCTACCCTGCCTGGCCTTTCAGAAAGTCCTTTCGTTGTGGGATTGCTGCAGATTAAAGAACAACAGGTGCCAATTGCTACTAGAACAGTGCACCGACGGCAGTATTGTACAAACCGAGACTCCCTGGGTCCCATTCATGAACTGATTCACCAGCTGGAGATCCAGGGAGTGATCAGCAAAACACACTCACCTTTTAACAGCCCCATATGGCCAGTGCCAAAATCTGATGGAGGATGGAGATTAACTGTGGACTATCGTGGCCTGAATGAAGTGACGCCACCACTGAGTGCTGCTGTTCCAGACATGCTAGAGCTCCAGTATGAGCTAGAGTCAAAGGCAGCTAAATGGTACGCTACTATTGACATCGCCAATGCGTTCTTCTCAATCCCATTGGCAGCAGAGTGCAGGCCACAATTTGCTTTCACCTGGAGGGGTGTTCAATACACGTGGAATCGATTGCCCCAGGGGTGGAAGCATAGCTCCACCATTTGTCATGAACTAATTCAGAGTGAACTGGAAAAGGGTGAGGCCCCTGAACATCTCCAGTACATTGATGACATCATTGTGTGGGGCGATAAAGCAAAGGAAGTGTTCAAGAAGGGAGAAAAAAATCATTCAAATACTCTTAAAGGCTGGGTTTGCTATAAAGAAAAGCAAAGTCAAAGGACCTGCGCAAGAAATTCAGTTCTTGGGAATAAAGTGACAGGATGGACGCCGTCATGTACCTATGGACGTGGTCAACAAGATAACAGCCATGTCTCCACCGTCCAACAAGAAAGAGACACAATCCTTGCTAGGCCTTGTGGGGTTCTGGAAAATGCATGTTCCAGGCTACAGTCAGCTTGTCAGCCCTCTCTATCGAGTAACTCGAAAGAAGAATCAATTTGAATGGGGTAGTGAGCAGCAACAAGCTTTCAAACAGATCAAACAAGAGATAGCTTGTGCAGTGGCACTTGGGCCCATTCGCACAGGACCATCGGTGCAGAATATCCTTTACACCGCAGCTGGGGAGCATGGTCTTACTTGGAGCCTCTGGCAGAAGACACCAGGTGAAACCCGAGGTCGGCCATTGGGATTTTGGAGTAGAGGATATCGAGGATCAGAAGCCCACCATACACCAACTGAGAAGGAGATCTTAGCAGCCTATGAGGGAGTTCGAGCTGCATCAGAAGTAGTGGGTACAGAAGCAACTCTCCTCTTAGCACCAAGGCTGCCTGTGCTGCATTGGATGTTCAGAAGAAACATCCCTTCTACTCATCATGCCACCAGTGCTACATGGAGTAAGTGGGTAGCACTGATTACACAGCGAGCTCGACTGGGAAAACCAAACCACCCAGGAATTCTGGAAGAGATTATGGACTGGCCAGAAGGCAGGGATTTTGGAGCATCGCCTGAGGAAGTGGTTCGTGCCCAAGAGGCACCACCATACAACGAGTTACCTGAAGATGAAAGGCCTTATGCTCTGTTTACTGATGGATCGTGTAGTGTAGTTGTGAGAGACTAATAAGTTTGTCTCTCTTGATGTGAGTCAACAAAGATAAACTGATAGCAGAGCCACTGGAAAGAAGGTGGAAAGAATCCTGTCTACCAATCCTGGATGCAAATCAGCTTGTGATTGCATCGTGATAACACGGGACTACAACAATGGACTCAAGGACCCAGCCATCACGCCTTTAGGGCAAGATAATCTCCACCCATCAAGTACCAGACCCATTTCATAGAGCGGTCAGCTGCCTCCCTGGTGCCCAAGTAAAAGATGTTGTAGATAGAATTCCCAACCTCGTGAGTCCTTCGGACTACTACCCACTGCTGGTCTTTCAGGTGGGCAGTGACGATGTAACAATGAGAGGCTCACAATCTATTAAAAAAGACTTCAGAACCTTAGGGCAAATGCTAAAGGGATCAGGGGCTCAAGTCGTGTTCTCTGCCATCCCTCTAACGTCAGCAATGGATGAGGACACACTGAGGAAGGGCCGACAGATCAATTCATGGCTCAGGGGCTGGTGCCATTGACAGGGCTTTGGGTTCCACAATCATGGATTGGTTTTCAAGGCACCTGAGCTGAAAACAACTCATGGGACACACTTGTCCCAGAGTGGGATAAGAATCCTGGGGCAGGAATTGGCAGGGCTCATTGACAGGGCTTTAAACTAGATTTGAAGGGGGAAGGGGTTAATAGTCTCCTGCTGGCTGGTGACAAACAGAGGGGCAGCTCACCAGCAGTAGAGAGAAGGAGAGCTGGTAAGGGCTCTCAACTTGCTACCCTGAGGCAAGCCACGAATGATCCACCAGGACATTCTGTGGAAACCGAGGGGAATTGGCACAAGAGGAGGACAGGGCCAGCCCAGCTGAAGTGCTTCTATGCGAATGCACGCAGCTTGGGCAACAAACAGGATGAGTTAAGGGCCACTGTGCTGCTGGGATGCCACGACATAGTGGCTGTTACTGAAACTTGGTGGGATGAATCCCATGACTGGGATGTAGGCATAGATGGGTATAAACTCTTTAGGAAGGATAGGCAGGGAAGGAGAGGAGGAGGTGTTGCCCTCTATGTCAATAGCCAGTTGGAATCAGTGGAGCTCCAACTGGGGAGGGATGATAAGCTAGTTGAGAGTGTATGGGTCAAAATTAAAGGCAGGACAGGGGAAGAAGATATTACTGTGGGGGTCTCCTACAGGCCACCTGACCAGCAGATCCAAGCAGATGAGGCCCTCCATAGGCAAATAGAAGCAGCTTCCAGGTCACAAGCCCTGGTCCTCATGGGTGATTTCAACCACCCGGATATCTGCTGGAGGGACAACACAGCAAGGCACCAGCAATCCAGGATGTTCCTGGACTGCATAGAAGACAACTTCCTCCTCCAAATGGTGGAGGAACCAACAAGAAATGGTGCTATGCTGGACCTTGTTCTCACCAACAGGGAAGGGCTGGTAAGCAATGTGAGGCTCATAGACGGCCTTGGCTGCAGTGACCATGAAGCAGTTGAATTTAACATCCTCAGGGCAATCAGGAGGAAGTATTCCAAGCTCACGACCCTAGACTTTAGGCATGCAGATTTTGATCGCTTCAGGGATCTGCTAGCCAAAGTGTCGTGGGACAAAGCCCTGGAGGGAAGAGGGACCCAGGACAGCTGGTCAGTATTCAAGGACCACCTCCTCTGTGTCCAGGAGCTCTGTGTACCAACAAAGAGAAAAGCAGGTAAGAATGCTAGGAGGCCTGCCTGGATGGGCAAGGAGCTACTGGACACACTATTACTTAAAAGGAAACTCTACAGGAAGTGGAGGGAAGGACAGGTAGAACAGGGGGAATACAAGGAAGCTGCCCGAGCAGCAAGAGTCCTGGTTAGGAAAGCCAAAGCAGAGTTTGAGTTGAATCTAGCCAGGGAGATTAAAGGGAATACTAAGAACTTTTACAGGTATATTAATGGGAAGAAGAAGACTAGGGAAGGTGTGGGCCCCCTCAGAAAGGAAAATGGTGACATGGTCACATGTGATGAGGAAAAGGCTGAGGTACTTAATAACTTCTTTACCTCAGTCTTCACTGCAAGGGCCTCTAGCCACACTCCTGATGTTATGGAAGTCAAAGCCAGGGACGGGGAGGAAGAACTGCCCATTGTAAGTGCAGATCAGGTTCGTGATCATCTGAAGAACCTGAAAGTGTTCAAGTCCATGGGACCCGACGGGTTACACCCACGGGTACTGAGAGAACTGGCAGATGAGGTTGCTAAACCCCTCTCTATTATATTTCAAAAGTCCTGGCAGTCTGGTGAAGTCCCCACAGACTGGAAAAGGGGAAACATTGCCCCCATCTTCAAAAAGGGCAAGAAGGAGGAACCAGGGAACTACAGGCCAGTCAGTCTCACCTCTGTGCCTGGAAAGATCATGGAACAGATCCTCCTGGAGTCACTACTCGCTCAAAAGAATAGTGAAGAGGTGATTGGGAACAGTCAGCATGGCTTTGCCAAGGGCAAATCCTGCCTGACCAACCTGGTGGCCTTCTATGAGCAGGTGACAAAATTAATAGATGAGGGGCGAGCAACTGATGTCGTTTACCTGGACCTGAGCAAAGCCTTCGACACTGTCCCACACCACATCCTGGTCTCCAAACTGGTGACACATGGGTTTGATGGGTGGACCACTAGATGGATAAGGAACTGGCTTGATGGCCGCACCCAAAGAGTGGCTGTCAATGGCTCCATGTCCCAGTGGAGGCCAGTGACAAGTGGAGTCCCTCAGGGATCAGTCCTGGGACCTGTCTTATTCAACATCTTTGTGGGGGACATGGACAGTGGCATTGAGTGCACCCTCAGCAAGTTTGCTGATGACACCAAGCTGTGTGGTGCAGCAGACACGCTGGAGGGAAGGGAGGCCATCCAGAGGGACCTTGACAGGCTGGAGAGGTGGGCACAGGCCAACCTCATGAAGTTCAATAAGAGCAAGTGCAGGGTCCTGCATCTGGGTCGAGGCAATCCCAGGCACAAATACAGGCTGGGCAGTGACTGGCTGGAGGGTAGCCCTGAGGAGAGAGACTTGGGGGTGCTGGTGGACAAAAAGCTCAACATGAGCTCTCAGTGTGCACTTGCAGCCCGCAAAGCCAATCAGATCCTGGGCTGCATCAGGAGAAGTGTGGCTAGCAGGTCGAGGGAGGTGATCCTCCCCCTCTACTCAGCCCTGGTGAGACCCCACCTGGAGTACTGTGTCCAGTTCTGGAGCCCCTATTACAAGAGGGATGTGGAGGTGCTGGAACGTGTCCAGAGAAGGGCCACGAGGATGATCAGAGGGCTGGAGCACCTCTCCTATGAGGACAGACTGAAGGAGTTGGGGCTGTACAGTCTGCAGAAGAGAAGGCTCCGAGGAGACCTAATTGTCGCCTTCCAGTATCTGAAGGGGGCCTACAGGAAGGCTGGGGAAGGACTTCTCAGGATATCAGGTAGTGATAGGACTAGGGGGAATGGAATGAAGCTGGAGGTGGGGAGATTCAGGCTGGATGTGAGGAGGAGGTTCTTCACCATGAGAGTGGTGAAACCCTGGAATGGGTTGTCCAGGGAGGTGGTCGAGGCCCCGTCCCTGGGGGTGTTTAAGAGCAGGCTGGATGAGGTTCTGTCCAGCCTGATCTAGTGTGGGGTGTCCCTGCCCATGGCAGGGGGGTTGGAACTAGATGATCCTTGTGGTCCCTTCCAACCCTGAATGAAACTATGAAACTATGAATGTGGGGGGACTTGTCTGGATGGAGACGGGGGAGATAGAGATTTCCCCCCCCTCCATCCAAAATCTTGCCCAAACACACAGCAATACACAGAAAGATTTCCGGGGAAACGATACCTGGATATTTACCTAAGGATTATTTCCTGCCCCTGGAATTCCTGAGGGACAATTTTTGAATACATACCTAAGGACTAAAAACTGTATAAAAGACTGGAGCAACTGCTGGTTTGGAGAGAGAAACAGAGGAGAAAAACGAGGAGAAAAATGGAGATGAAGGAAAACACAGGAGACGGGCCATGCCGCTGAGAAGGGAAAGCCGGGACAATGCTGCTCTGGAGAAATGAAGCTGCCTGGAGGACCACAGCTCCAGCCAAAGCCTCAGCACCCTTTCTCTTCTCTCTTCTCTCTCTCTTCTCTCTCTCCCTCTTTCTTTTCTCCCTCTCCCCTTCTTATGTCCACTTTATTTATGTAATAAATAGTCTAGCTGTTGATACTTTGGCCTAGTTTGTGCCTCTAATTTCACAACACAGGAATATTTAAAAGAACTATGTCTCCGGACCGAGACATTTAATGTCTCCGGACCTTGACAGTAGTAGGAAGCCATCGGAAGTGGAAAGCTGCTGTAAGGAGTCCTACACGACAAGTTGTTGAGACTACTGAAGGAGAAGGTGAATCAAGTCAATATGCAGAGTTGAAAGCCATCCAACTTGCTCTAGAAATTGCTGAAAGAGAAAAGTGGCCAGTACTTTATCTTTACACAGATTCTTGGATGGTGGCTAATGCCTTGTGGGGATGGCTACAGCAGTGGAAGAAGACCAATTGGCAACGCAGGGGCAAGCCTATTTGGGCTGCCTCACTGTGGCAGGACATTGCCGCTTGGGTGGAGAACATGCCTCTGAGGGTACGTCATGTTGATGCCCATGTACCTAAGAGTTATGCTAATGAAGAACATCAAAACAATGAGCATGCAGACAAGGCTGCCAGGATTGATATAGCTCAAGTGGATCTAGACTGGGAGCGAAAAGGTGAACTGTTTGTAGCTCGATGGGCCCATGAAACATAGGGACATCTAGGGAGAGATGCTACGTACAGGTGGGCTCGTGACCGAGGGGTGGACTTGACCATGGAAGCCATCGTACAGGTCACACATGACTGTGAAACCTGTGCTGCCATCAAGAGGGCCACCAGAGCCAAGTCTCCCTGGAACAGAGCACGGTGGCTGGGTTTTTGCTATGGTGAGGCCTGGCAGATTGACTATATTGGACCACTGCCACAAACACGCCAAGGCAAGCGCTACATCCTCACCATGGTGGAAGCAACTACAGGCTGGTTAGAAACATACCCTGTAAATCATGCTACTGCCCGGAACACCATCTTAGGCCTTGAAAGGCAAATCCTGTGGCGGCACGGTACTCCTGAACGGATCGAGTCTGACAACGGGACTCACTTCAGGAACAATGCCATCAGCTCCTGGGCCAAGAAACATGGCATCGAATGGGTGTATCACATTCCCTATCACCCACAAGCCTCTGGGAAGGTTGAAAGATATAATGGACTGTTAAAGACTATGCTGAAAGCATTGGGTAATGGAGCATGGAGGCACTGGGATGTAAATTTAGCAGAAGCCACTTGGCTGGTTAATTCTCGAGGATCTGCTAACCGTCCTGGTCCTGCCCAAACAGAACCCTTGCACACTGTGGGGGGAGATAAAGTCCCTGTAGTACACATGGGAAAGTGGCTAGGAAAGGCAGTGTGGGTTGCTCCTCCCATGGGGAAAGGCAAACCCATTCGTGGGATTGTCTTTGCTCAGGGGCCTGGATGTACATGGTGGGTAATGAAAAGAAATGGGGAGACTCAGTGTGTGCCTCAAAGGGACCTAACACTGGGGGAAAGGTAATTTGGAATGTGAATAATGTGAGTTGCATGTTGCAGAAAGTAATGAAGTAAGAAGAACACAGACTGATGAAGTTTTGCAAGGATCAAGAATGACACAGTGGTTGAGACCATCTGGAGTTGGTGTCCAAGAACAGAATATCCTGCTTCTCCTATCTTGAATATTCCCAAATGACATCTGCAGGAGCAGAAAAAACTTTTAAGAGAAGACTGAGACATTGATATAAGTCTCTATATGTTGGAGTATTGAGATAGTTTAAGTATGTAGATCAGGCTGTGAATGTAAGCAAGAAATTTTTTTTTTTTTGTTCTTTTGTTATTTTGGTGTAAGAATCAAAATGAGATGGTTAAATGTATTGAAATGTGTAGAACCTGAGCTTGATGCAAATGGTATGGAATAAGGGGTAGAGATTGTATTGGGTTGAACTGAGGTGGAGTTAATTCTCCTCACAGCATCGTTCCAGGGCTGTGTTTTTTTTTTTTTTTTTTTTTTTTGCAGCAGCAGCAGTTGATAACACAGCAGTGTTTTGGCTACGGCTGAATCTGGTATCCAAGCTGTGTCCTTTCAACATTTCCCTGCCCCAGGAGTACACTGAGGGGTGGGCAGGATCTTGGGAGGGGACACAACTGAGCCAGCTGACTCAGACTGGCCAAAGAGGTATTCCATACCATATGACGTCAGCTCAGGTATAAGAAGGACGTGAAAGAAGGAAGTGTGGGGATTCGTCCATGGCGTTTATCCTCCCAAGGAACCACCAAGCTTAGAGAGCCCTGCTTCCCGAGACCGACCACCGTGCTGCTGATGGGAAGTAGAGACTAACATCTCTCTCTCTGCTTTCTTTGCTTCCGCGCGGTCTATTTGCTGTTTGCTTATTAGTGTTATTAAATTGCTCCTGTCTTATCCCCGGCTTCTGTTATATTTTCTTCCCCTTCTTCCCCTGTTCACTTAAGAGGGGGAGTGATAGGGTGGCTTGGTGGGTATCTGGCCTCCAGGCCAGAGCCAAACCACCACAATAAGTTGTAGCAGTTCCCTTGTGTGAGAGACTAAAAGTTTGTCTCTCTTGGTGTGACTCAACAAAGATAAAATCACTTGCTGCTTGCCCAGACAATTGCTGATATGTGCTGGGCAGAGCCACTGGAAGGAAGATGCAAAGACCAATCCTGGATGCAAATCAGCTTGTGATTGCATCGTGATAACACTGGACTACAACAATGGACCCAAGGACCCAGCCATCACACCTTTAGGGCAAGATAATCTCCACCCATCAAGTACCCTGGGCAGGGTGACACAATGGATTCACCACCTGTTTCCTGATGTGTAAGGAGTGTGGGGGCTTGTCTGGATGGAGACGGAGGAGGCGGAGGCCCCCCCCTCCATCCAGAACCTTGCCCAAACACACAGAAATACACAGAAAGATTTCCGGGGGAACAATACCTGGACATTTACCTAAGGATGATTTCCTTGCCTCTGAATTCCTGAGGGACAATACTTGGACACATACCTAAGGACTAAAAACTGTATAAAAGACTGGAGCCCCTACTGGCTACTTTAGAAGAAAAACGGAGATGAAGGAAAACACAGGAGAAGGACCATGCTGCTGAGAAGGGAAAGCCTGGGACAATGCTGCTCCGGAGAAAAGAGGCCGTGGAGCTGGCCATAGGACCACAGCTCTTCTCCAGCCAAAGACTCAGCACTGTTCCTGTACCAACCCCACATCTCCTGCAGCACCTTTCCTCCACAGACTCAAACTGTCTTGGGGGAGTGAGGGGTGTGGTAATATAATTCCTTTCCTCTTCTCTCTCTCTTCTCTCTCTCCCTCTCTATTTTCTTGCTCTCCCCTTCTTATGTCCACTTTATTTATGTAATAAATAGTCTAGCTGTTGATATTTTGGCCTCGTTTGTGCCTCTAATTTCACAACACGGGAATATTCATAAGAACTGAGTCTCTTTCCCTCTCCGGACCGAGACACCTTGCTACGCACTTCTGCCTTTCCTTTCCCTTCCTCTTCTATGCTTTACTTTACTGTGCTATACTCGCACCACAGGCCTGCACCATAGGCCTGCAATACTGGAACAATAAAGGAACAATACTCGATCATATTGGTCAGCTTTATTGGCTCCAATCACCGTTGTCTATAATCTTCTCCCTGTGGCACTGAGCTGGTTTAACCCTGATGTTCATCATCCCCAACAGATCTGACACAGGCTGTGCTTGTGCAGAAGAAGGTGTCACATTGTGTTGGCAGGCAAAAGAGAACCTCCTACTGATCAAAGTCAGCTGTACTGGTCAAAGAGGGAGCTGGGGTTGCTTAGTTTGGAGAAGAGGAGGCTCAGAGGAGACCTTATTACTGTCTACAACTACCTGAAGGGAGGTTGTAGCCAGGTGGGGGTTGGTCTCTTCTCCCAGGCACCCAGCACCAGAACAAGAGGACACAGTCTCAAACTGTGCCAGGGGAGGTTTAGGATGGATGTTAGGAAGAAATTCTTCACAGAAAGAGTATGGGCCATTGGAATGTGCTGCCCAGGGAGGTGGCAGAGTCACCATCACTGGAGGTGTTTAGGAAGAGACTGGATGAGGCACTTGGTGCCGTGATTTATTTGATGAGATGGTGTTGGGTGACAGGTTGGACTTGATGATCTCTGAGGTATTTTCCAACCTGGTTAATTCTATTCTATTCTATTCTATTCCATTCTATTCTATTCTATTCCATTCCATTCCATTCCATTCCACTCTTCCCTCTGTAAGTGACTCGCTCTTTGCTTTTGCACCCAAACATGTGCATCACACTTGGATTGCCATTGCCTTGGAGGAGAAGAGATGGTGAAGATTGTACTTAGGAGTCCCTCTTTCTAATTAAAAGCATGAACCTGATGCTCTTCATCTAGATTTGCCTTGGGATTTTGTTTGGTTTCATTCCTGAGGTGAAGCATAGTTTGGAGCAGGGATGCCTTGTCTTTAAGATCATTCACCTGGCATCATTCCAGGCCTTGGGAGCTTCTTCAAAGTGAAAATGCAGGTGTTAGCCTTTCAGATAGGCTGAGAAGGAGGCATGTTTCTCCTGATAGCATCTGTAGTAGAATGGGCAAAGGAAAAAGGCCTGCAGGACTATCTGGCCTTCTGATAAGGATAAGGAATGCCTGCAGGGCTGTCTGGCCTTCTGATAAGGATAAGGAATGCCACAGAACACAATGGATTTAGCTGAATCATCAAGAAGTGTCGCAAGGGCACTGTAGTCGTGTAATCGTGAGGGTCGTAAACAAGTAGGGGGCTTATTCAAACAGGATGTTTATGGCTAGCTGAAGTAGGATGTTAAAACCGCAAGAGGTGGGGTTGACATGTAATCTGTAACCAATAATATGTTGCCAAGTGGGCATAATTATAGTAGACTGTATATAAGATGCGTCTGATGCTCAATAAAGTTGGATTCGATTGATCACATTGATCTATGTGTCGACCCCTTCTTGCGATCTCTTGTAACAAGCATCTTTCAGCCTGGCTGTTCAACACTGAGGGGAGGATCACTGCCTGAAAGGTAACATTTTCTCTAGGCAGGCAGAGAAAGCAGGAGTTTCTGCAGCAGGCTTCGCTCCAGCACTGGCTGCACACATCACAGAGACTGTAAAGGCTGCAGAAATGTCTCTGCATAAGGGCAATATACAGCATCATGCGCCATAATGCACTAGGATTAAACCTTTAGTGCTCCACAGATGCTTTTGTCTTGCTGCCTTCTTATAGTCCACATCTCCTGTGAACAAAGGATAGCAACCTTGCAAGAGCAGCTCCCCTTAGAGACAGACATTCCTCCACCTGTAAATCTGTTAATGCGCTGAGAGCAGATCCTTCATCTAGTTTCTTTATATCCACAGTGCTAATTTCCACCCTCATGGTGATGAGTTTTACAAGAGAGATGAGACACTTACTGCAGCCTTCCAGCTCTTAAAAGGGGCTTATAAGAAAGACGGAGACAAACATTTTAGCAGGGCGTGTTGTGACAGGACAAGGAGTGATGGCTTTAAACTAAAAGAGAGGAAATTCAGACTAGATCTAAAGAAGAAATTGTTTACACTGAGGGTGGTGAATCATTGCCCAGAGAGGTGGTAGATGCCCCATCCCTGGGAATGTTCAAGGTCAGGTTGGAAGGGGCTCTGAGCAACCTGATCTAGTTGAAGATGTCCTTGCTGATTGCAGAGGGATTGGACTGGATGCCCTTCAAAGGCCTCTGCCAGCCCAAAACATTCTATGATGACAGTCCAGAGCAACAAGAATTAAGATGAAAATGCCATAAGAGGAAGGGGACACAGACAGTTCCATGAAGAGCAGAAGAGGTGGGAGGAGACAAGGGGTGAATAGAATAGAATAGAATAGAATAGAATAGAATAGAATAGAATAGAATTAACCAGGTTGGAAAAGACCTTCAAGATCATTAAGTCCAACCTATCATCCAACACCATCTCATCAACTAAACTATGGCACCAAGCACCCCATCCAGTCTCTTCCTAAACAACCTCCAGTGATGGGGACTCCACCACCTCCCTGGGCAGCACATTCCAATGGACAATCTCTCTTTCTGGGAAGAACTTCTTCCTAACGTTCAGCCTAAACCTCCCCAGCACATCTTGAGACTGTGTCCTCTTGTTCTGGTGCTGCTTGCCTGGGAGAAGAGACCAACCCCCACCTGGCTACAACCTCCCTTCAGGTAGTTGGAGACAGCAATAAGGTCTTCCCTGAGCCTCCTCTTCTCCAGGCTAAGCAACCCCAGCTCCCTCAGCCTCTCCTCACAGGGCTGTGCTCCAAACCCCTCCCCAACTTTGTTGCCCTTCTCTGGACACCTTCCAGCAACTCAACATCTTTTCTAAACTGAGGGGCTCAGGACTGGACACAGGACTCAAGGTGTGGCCTGACCAGTGCTGAGTACAGGGCAGAATGACCTCCCTGCTCCTGCTGGCCACACTTCCTGATGCAGGCCAGGATGCCAATGGCCTTCTTGTCCACCTGGGCACACTGCAGGCTCATGTTCAGCCTACTATCAACCAGCACCCCCAGGTCCCTTTCTGCCTGGCTGCTCTCCAGCCACTCTGACCCCAGCCTGTAGCACTGCATGGGGTTGTTGTGGCCAATGTGTAGAACCTGGCACTTAGATGTGTTAAATCTCATGCCCTTGGACTCCTGAACATTCCCAGGGATGGGGTATCTACCTCCTCTCTGGGCAACATGTGCCCAGGATTCACCACCCTCAGTGTAAACAATTTCTTCTTTAGATCTAGTCTACCACCACTACCACAACAACAACAACAAAACCGAAGCCCCAGATACACTGATTCTGAAGCCATGAGCTCAAATAATAGCAAGATCATCCATCTGATCTTAAAGAAAGTCCTGGGAAAGTTCACATGGGCAAGGAACAGAGTTTCTATTGCTAAGAGGATTAAGAGCTGGTTAGGTAAGCCCCATCAGCAAAGATGTACATTTGTTTAATTCTGTCTTAGGGCAAAGAGAGAGGCTTAACATCCTCCTCTCTTCAGCCTTTGTATCTGAATCTCTTCCCCTGTCTTGATACTTCTGCAGCTCTGAAGCCTTTCAGTTTAGCTCTGTTTGCATATAGAGCAAGCCTCCAGTTCTTGTGTCACCCATAGGACTGTTAGTGATTTATTTCACATCCCATGGCTCTGCATGAGGTGATGACTTGCTCTGCCCCTAAGCTTTGTCTTTTCAGCCTGAAGCAATGCCCACAATCACAGAAATCACAGAATCACAGCATGATAAGGGTTGGAAGGGACCTCTGGGGATCACCTAATCCAACCCTCCTGATAAAGCAGAGTCCTCCACAGCAAGTTGCACAAGATCACATCCAGGCAGGTTTGAAATCTCTCCAGAGAAGGAGACTCAACAACCTCTTTGGACAGCCTGTTCTAGGGTTCTGACACACTCACAGGAAAGAAAGTTCCCCTTGTGTTCAGATGGAACCTCCTGTGTTCCAGTTTGTGCCAGTTGCCCCTCATCCTGCCACTGGGCATCACTGAAAAGGGTCTGGCCCCATTCTCTTGACCCTTGTCCTTTAGATATGCATTGAGGAGATCCCCTCTCAGTCTTCTCCAGGCTAATCAGCCCTCAGTCTCTCAGCCTTTCCATGTCAGAGAGATGCTTCAGTCCCCTCATCACCTTCATAGCCCTAAATACCAAACATAAGAACAATGATTTGAGCTATATTTGCATGAAGAGGCAACAAGCCAGGAAGGGCAAAGCCAGACCCTAATCCCTACCCTTCACAAATACTTGACTGTGCAGAGGCCAGAATGTTGCTGAGAACTCCACAAGCTGACACTTGCCCTAAGCAAGGTTTTCACACCTCAGAGGGGATCCACATTGCTGACAAGAGGCAGGGAGATGCCCTAATTCAGTGACTCTCACTTCTCTTTTGCCAGCTTTCCCAGTTTTCCAGCAGAGCTCCTTTAGCACACTGAGAATGACAGATGAAATGCTCAGAACAGAAGCACTGAGTTCCAAAGGATCTTCCTGCCCTTCATAGCTTCTCATAGAGGTCAGAGACACTCAACCTGTGTCAAACTTGAGTAGCCATAGCCAAAAACAAAGGCAGAAGGGAAAAGTTATATACCCTCAGCAGCTGTTTCTGCTGAGCTAGACCCACTAACAGTGTCTGGGGTGCACACAGCATCCTTTTTTCTTCCTTCCTTACTGAGTGGCCTTGGCAATGCAGGTTCCTGCAGAGGGGTTCAAGTGGGCTATGGAAACAAGATGCAAAGCCAGCTATATGCTGGGATACATCCTAGGAAAGCTGAGGGAGAGGGTTCTGCCCTTTTACTCTGCTCTGATAAGACCTCACCTGCAGTGTTGTGTCCAGCTTTGTTGTCCTCCTTCAGACACACTCCAGCACCTCCGCTTCTTGGAGTGAGAGGCCCCAAACTGAAAACATTATTCTAGATGTGTTTTCACCAGTGCTGAGTATGGGGGACAATTCCTTCCCTCCTTCAGCTAGCCACCAGTTGGTGCAAACCAGCCTCTGTACTGAGCAGAAACACAGCGCTGCCACACAGTGAAAAGCTCACCTCCTGTGTTCTGGTGGTGAGAAGAGGTTGGGTTCAGCAGCATGGCAGAAGCAGGTACTGAACCCTACAGGGGAAGCAATCACATCACTGAGTAGTCAGGGCCCTCCGGGACAAGAAAAGTGGAAGATTACTTCCATCTCTCCAAGAAATGGAGACTTGTTGAACACCAAATAGCAGCCTTTAAACACTGAATACTCAGGAAACAACATACTGTGAATCATTCAGGTGTTCATGAGTCCTTCATCATTGTTTCTTCCTCTTCTCCTCCCACAACCACAGCTGGTTACACAGAAGTCTCAGGCAGAGTTGGCTGAGGCCAGGTACAGCCTGAGAGGATGTCCTATTCATCAGGGTCACTCTCTGCAAGAGAACAAAGCAGAGGATAAAAAGCTGTCAGCAAGTTAAAGCCACCTTCCCAGCTCTGTTTACTAAATGCCTTTGTTAAATAGACTTTGGAAAATAAGTAAGGGGTTTGTGAGAAGGACTCTGAGTTCCACCTGATAATGTAATGTGCACCCTCCCTTGTCAGGGGCTCAAGCCCTGTAAAAACCTATGGCTTCGCTATTAGGAGTAGATGCTCAGTGTAGAATAGAATAGAATAGAATTAACCAGGTTGGAAGAGACCTTTGAGATCGAGTCCAACCTATCAGCCAACACCATCTCATCAACTAAACCATGGCACCAAGCACCCCATCCAGCCCCTTCCTAAACACCTCCAGGGATGGTGACTCCACCACCTCCCTGGGCAGCACATTCCAATGGACAATCTCTCTTTCTAGGAAGAGATTCCACCCTGCAGGTAACCTCTCTGGCACAGATCATCTTGGATCCAAGGTGCAGGACCATCCGTGGCTTCGAATCTCTGGTTGTGAGGGAGTGGCTGCAGGTAAGAAGTACCTCTGGAGAAAATGTCCATCTGCTCCAGTGACACTTGTGTTGAGGAATAGCCTGAGACACAGCAGGCAGGCTGGGCCTTGTTGCAGCCCTGCTTAGTGTCAGTGGCTTCTGTCCTAAAAGCAGCATCCTGAGTCCTTTGTCCAGGAGCTACTGGAAAGAGTCCAGCGGAGGGCTGCAAAGGTGCTGCTTGGACTGGAGCTGCTCTCTGACAAAGAAAAGCTGAGAGACCTGATGCTGCTTAGCCCACAAAAAAAGAAGACTGAGAAGGAATCTTCTCAATACAGAATTAACCAGGTTGGAAAAGACCTTTGAGATCATCAAGTCCAACCTATCACCCAACACCATCTGATCAACTAAACCATGGCACCAAGTGCCTCATCCAGTCTCTTACTAAACACCTCCAATGATGGTGACTCCGGCACCTCCCTGGGCAGAACATTCCAATAGCCAACAACTCTCTCTGTGAAGAACTTTCTCCTCACCTCCAGCCTAAACTTCCCCTGGTGCAGTTTGAGACTGTGTCCTCTTGCTCTGGTACTGGTTGCCTGGGAGAAGAGACCAATCCCCACCTGCTTACAACCTCCCTTCAGGGAGTTGTAGAGAGCAAGAAGGTCTCCCCTGAGCCTCCTCTTCTCCAGGCTAAACAACCCCAGCTTTCTCAGCCTCTCCTCATGGAACACAGGAAGTTCCACCTAAACTTAGGGAAAAACTCCTTTTCTGTGAGGGTGCTGGAGCAGGCTGCCCAAAGAAGTTGTGGAGCCTCCCTCTCTGGAGAGATTCCAAACCTGCCTGGACATGACCCTGTGCAGTGTGGCCTAGGTGACTGCTTTAGCAAGAGGGTTGGACTAAGCAACTTCCAGAGGTACTTTCCAACCCCTACCATTCTGTGATCCAGCCCTGAAGGACAAAAAAGACCTCACATGACATAGAATCATAGAATCAATAAGGTTGGAAGAGACCTCAGAGATCATTAAGGCCAACCTGTCACCCAACACCTCATGACTATTAAACCATGGCTTCAAGTGCCACGTCCAATCCCCTCTTGAACACTTTGAGGGATGGTGACTCCACCACCTCCCTGGGCAGCACATTCCAACAGATAACAACTCTCTCTGTGAAGAACTTTCTCCTCACCTCCAGCCTAAACTCCCCCTGTCACAGCTTGAGACTGTCCCCTCTTGTTCTGATGCTGGTTGCATGCTGCAGTAGTAAAAAAAAAAAAGATCTCATGAGATCTCATGGTCTCCAAGGCCCTGATGTAGCCCTGCAGCTGAGCAAAAGGGCTTTTTTTGCTTGAGAAGGATGATTCCTGGAGCTCCTGAAGCTGCTCACCACTGGCTTTACACTACCTGCCAGCCTGACCCAATGTAAAGGTCTCTTCTAAACCCTATCATGCCAGGATGGCAGGACTTGATGATTCACACATTCACAAATTCACAAATCACATCACCTTGGAAAGGACCCTCAAAGATCAACTTGCCCTTGATCTTAAAGGTCTCCTCCAACCAAAATGATTCTATGCTCCTGCAGAGTGACAAAGAGTCCATCCCTGGTGGTATTCATAAAATGGACTGGATGTGGCACTTGGTGCCATGGTTTAGTTAGTCATGAGGTGCTGGGTGACAGGTTGGGCTTGATGATCTCTGAGGTCTTTTCCAACCTTACTGATTCTATGATTCTGTGCTCCTGCTTAGAATAGAATAGAATAGAATAGACCAGACCCGGTTGGAAGAGACCTTCAAGATCGTGTCCAACCTATCATCCAACACCACCTAATCAACTAACCCATGCAACCAAGCACCCTGTCAAGTCTCCTCCTGAACACCTCCAGTGATGGCGATTCCACCACCTCCCCGGGCAGCCCATTCCAATGGGCAATCACTCTCTCCATGTAAAACTTCCTCCTGACCTCCAGCCTGAACCTCCCCTGGTGCAGCCTGAGACTGTGTCCTCTTGTTCTGGTGCTGGCTGCCTGGGAGAAGAGACCAACCTCTGCCTGTCTACAACCCCCCTTCAGGTAGTTGCAGACAGCAATAAGGTCACCCCTGAGTCTCCTCCTCTCCAGGCTAAGCAGCCCCACCTCCCTCAGCCTCTCCTCATAGGGCTTGTGTTCCAAGCCCCTCACCAACTTTGTTGCCATTCTCTGGACACACTCCAGCAAGTCAACATCCTTCCTAAACTGAGGGGCCCAGAACTGGACACAGTAATCGAGGTGTGGCCTAACCAGTGCAGTGTACAGGGGCAGAATGACCTCCCTGCTCCTGCTGGACACACTGTTCTTGATGCAGGCCAGGATGCCATTGGCCTTCTTGGCTGCCTGGGCACACTGCAGGCTCATGTTCAGCCTACCATCAACCAGCACCCCCAGGTCCCTCTCTGCCTGGCTGCTCTCCAGCCACTCTGACCCTAGCCTGTAGCACTGCATGGGGTTGTTGTGGCCGATGTGCAGAACCCGGCACTTGGATGTGTTAAATCTCATGCCGTTGGACTCTGCCCATCTGTCCAGCCTGTCGAGGTCTCTCTGCAGAGCCTCTCTACCCTCCAGCAGATCAACTCCTGCCCCCAGCTTGGTGTCATCACCAAATTTACTGATGATCGACTCAATGCCCTCATCCAGATCATCAATAAAGATGTTAAAGAGGATGGGGCCCAGCACTGATCCCTGGGGGACTCCACTACTGACTGGCCGCCAGCTGGATGTGGCACCATTCACCACCCCTCTCTGGGCTTGGCCCTCCAGCCAGTTCCTAACCCAGCTCAGAGTGCTGCTGTCCAAGCCATGGGCTGACAGCTTGGCCAGGAGTTTGCTATGGGGGACGGTGTCAAAGGCCTTGCTGAAGTCCAGGTAGACTACATCCACAGGCCTCCCCACATCCACCAGGCGGGTCACCTGATCATAGAAGGAGATCAGGTTGGTCAGGCAGGACCTGCCCTTCCTAAATCCATGTTGGCTGGACCTGATCCCTTGGCCATCCTGTAAGTGCTGTGTGATTGCACTCAGGATGACCTGTTCCATGATCTTGCCTGGCACTGAGGTCAGGCTGACAGGCCTATAATTCCCTGGCTCATCCAACCGGCCCTTCTTGTGGATAGGCACCACGTTGGCCAGCTTCCAGTCCTCAGGGACATCTCCAGTGAGCCAGGACTGCTGAAAAATGATGGATAGTGGCTTGGCCAGCTCATCTGCCAGCTCTCTCAGCACCCTAGGATGGATCCCATCTGGTCCCATGGACTTGTGGGGATCCAAGCGGCTGAGCAGATCACCAACTACCCCATTCTGGAACAGTGGAAAACTATGCTGCTCCCTGGCTCCTTCTGCCAGCTCTGCAGGCCAGCTGTCTGGAAGACATTCTGTCCTGCTAGTTAAAATTGAGGCAAAGAAGGTGTTAAGTATCTCTGCCTTTTCCTCATCCTTTGTTACAACGTTCCCCTCCACGTCCACCAAGGAGTGGAGGTTGTCCTTGCCCTACCTCTTGCTATTAATGTATTTATAGAAGGACTTTTTGTTGTCCTTCACAGCAGTGGCCAGGATAAGCTCCAAATGTGCTTTTGCCTCCCTAATTTTCTTCCTACATGATTTGGCAACATCCTTAAATTTTTCATGGGTTGCCTCACCTTTCTGCCAAAGATGATACACCCTCTTTTTTTCCCTTAGTTCTATTAAAAATTCATTAACCATCCAGGCTAGCCGTCTGCCCCGGCGGCTCATCTTCTGGCACATTGGCACAGCCTGTCCCTGCGCCTTCAACAATTCTTCCTTGAAGTAGGACCAGCTCTCCTGGACCCCTTTGTTTATAAGGGCTTTATTCCAAGGAACCCTCTGAATTAGTTCCTTGAGTAGCCTGAAGTCCGCCCTCCAGAAAACCAGAGTGGAGGTCTTCTTGCTACCCCTCTTAGCTTGACCAAAAACCAATAATTCAATTATCTCGTGGTCACTGGCCCCTAAGCACCCTCCGACCACCACATCACCCACCAGCCCTTCCCTGTTGGTGAAGAGGAGGTCAAGCATAGCCTTACCCCTGGTAGGCTCACGCAGCACCTGGGATAAGAAGCTGTCCTCCATGCATTCTAAGAACCTCCTAGATTGCCTCTTTTCTGCTATGTTAAGATCACAGCAGATATCAGGCAAGTTGAAGTCGCCCATGAGAACAAGGTCCGGTCCGGAGATCTTGAGACAGCCCTAAGCTTCTTATAGAATGCTTCATCAACATCTTCCTCCTGGCTGGGTGGTCTATGACAGACTCCAACCAGGATGTCAGCCCTGTTGGCCTTCCCTCTAATTCTCACCCACAGGCACCCACAGGCCCAGGATACCCTCCTGCACTCCCAGTTCAGAAGGTGCTTCCTCCCACTCTACCAATGAAATTAGTTTAGATCCTTTTTTTCGTTTATCAACTTCCATCCACCATGGCAGAAGGAGCCAGGGAGCAGCATAGTTTTCCACTGTTCAAAAATGGGGTAGTTGGTGATCTGCTCAGCCGCCTGGATCCCCACAAGTCCATGGGACCAGATGGGATCCATCCTAAGGTGCTGAGGGAGCTGTCAGAGGAGCTGGCTAAGCCGCTCTCCATCATTTTTCAGCAGTCCTGGCTCACTGGCAAGCTTCCAGAGGACTGGAAGCTGGCCAACGTGGTGCCCATCCATAAGAAGGGCCGGTTGGATGAGCCAGGGAATTACAGGCCTGTCAGCCTGTCAGCCTGACCTCAGTGCCAGGCAAGATCATGGAACAGGTCATCCTGAGTGCAATAACACAACACTTACAGGATGGCCAAGGGATCAGGCTCAGCCAACATGGATTTAGGAAGGGCAGGTCCTGCCAACAACTACCTGAAGGGGGGTTGTAAACAGGCAGAGGTTGGTCTCTTCTCCCAGGCACCCAGCACCAGAACAAGAGGACACAGTCTCAGGCTGCACCACGGGAAGTTCAGGCTGGAGGTCAGGAGGAAGTTTTACACGGAGAGAGTGATTGCCCATTGGAATGGGCTGCCTGGGGAGGTGGTGGAGTCGCCGTCACTGGAGGTGTTCAGGAGGAGACTTGACAGGGTGCTTGGTTACATGGGTTAGTTGATTGGGTGGTGTTGGGTGATAGGTTGGACGCGATGATCTTGAAGGTCTCTTCCAACCTGGTTTATTCTATTCTATTCTATATTCCCTTTCTTAAGGGGACAATGTCAAATGGTCACAGTCCACCACTTCTAAACAATTTCATTGGCCGTTCATACTGTCCATCCAATCCAAAACGATATTTACAGTTCGTAAGTAAAGTTCATAGTCCATTCCGGCTATGCTCAGATGTAGATGATTCAAAAGTCCAAGAAAATCAGAAAATGAGAAAAATGGAAAACAGTTCACTTCTTCGACGACGAAGCGAAGAAAAGGGAAACAGGGATTCTCAGGGTCTCTTAGTTGACTCAGGGCTCTCAGGGATCTCAGGGTTCGTGCTCCATAGATTCCTCGTTGATTCTTCCTTTGGACGCGATGTAGCTGTACAACAGCTTGAAATTAAACTCTTTCAGCTAAAGTTAAATTTCTTTGTGGAATACACTGAATTTCACCATTCTCTTGCATTACCCAATAAGTGTGGCCCGGACCTTCAGCTGAAACCACCCCTCGGACAGGTTTAGCCTCTCCTGAGGGTGAAAATACCCAAACAGTTTTACTTAACAGATTCTTTCCTCTAACAACAGGAACTCTATCACCTTCTACTTTCCGTAGAAAATCTGAATGTGCAGGTCCAGCTCGGTTCACTGAACTATTTACCAGCCAGTTTGCTTGTGCTAAAAGTCTTTCCCAGTTTTTCAAAGATCCACCCCCCATGGCCTTAAGAGTGGTCTTCAACAAACCGTTGTAGCGTTCAATCTTCCCTGAAGCTGGTGCATAGTAGGGAATATGGAATATCCACTCAATATCGTGCTCTTTTGCCCAGTTCTTTACAAGGTTGTTCTTGAAATGAGTTCTGTTGTCTGACTCAATCCTCTCTGGAGTTCCATGTCTCCACAGGATCTGTCTCTCCAGACCGAGAATGGTGTTGCGTGCAGTTGCATGTGGAACTGGATAAGTTTCCAACCATCCAGTGTTTGCCTCTACCATAGTAAGCATGTATTGCTTACCAGAACGAGAACGTGGTAGAGTGATGTAGTCAATCTGCCAAGCTTCACCATACTTGTACTTGGACCACCTGTCACCATACCACAAGGGCTTAAGTCGTTTTGCCTGCTTAATAGCAGCACAAATGTCACAGTCATGGATGACTTGTGTGATAGCATCCATGGAAATGTCTATGGATCTGTCACGAGCCCATTGGTATGTTGCATCTCTACCTTGATGTCCTGACGAATCATGAGCCCACCGAGCTAAGAACATCTCACCTCGGTGTTTCCAGTCGAGATCAAGATTAGAGTCCATGTCTACTTGAGAAACTCTTGCAGCTAGATCTGCCTGATGGTTGTGTTGCTGTTCCTCAGTAGCTTTGCTCTTAGGAATGTGAGCATCGATGTGTCTCACTTTCACTGGAATTCTCTCGACTTGATCAGCAATGTCCTGCCACAGGTTGGCTGCCCAAATAGTTTTTCCTTTCCTCTGCCAACCACTCTTCTTCCAGTTCTTTAGCCAACCCCATAGAGCATTGGCTACCATCCATGAGTCGGTGTAGAGATAAAGCTTTGGCCATCTCTCACGTTCAGCTACGTCGAGAGCTAGCTGGACAGCTTTTACCTCAGCGAACTGACTGGATTCTCCTTCTCCATCTTTCGCCTCTGCAACTCGGCGTGTTGGACTCCACACTGCAGACTTCCACCTTTGCTTGTTCCCAACAAGACGACAGGAACCGTCTGTGAACAAAGCATATTTCTTTTCATCATCAGAAAGGTCATTGTAAGGAGGAGCTTCCTCAGCACGAGTTACTTTCTCCTCTGGAGGTTTGGCACAGTTGATACCTTCAGGCCAACTTGAGATCACCTCCACTAGACCAGGTCTTTCAAGATTTCCCATTCGAGCTCTCTGTGTTATCAGAGCCATCCACTTAGACCATGTTGAGTCTGTGGCATGATGTGGTGTGGAGCCTTTGCCTTTGAACATCCAATTCAAAACTGGAAATCTGGGAGCTAAGAGACGTTGTGATTCAGTTCCAATCACTTCAGAAGATGCTTTTACTCCTTCATAGGCAGCTAAAATTTCTTTCTCTGTTGGAGTATAATTAGCCTCTGAACCTCTGTAACCTCGACTCCAGAAACCAAGAGGTCGTCCACGTGTCTCACCTGGAGCTTTTTGCCACAAGCACCAGGTTGGACCATTGTCACCTGCAGCCGTGTACAAAATGTTCTTAATGTCTGGACCATCTCGGACAGGTCCCAGACCCATTGCTAGAATTACCTCTTGCTTTATTTGGTCAAAGGCTGCTTGTTGGTCAGGTCCCCAGTGGAAATGGTTTCTCTTTCGAGTCACATCATACAGAGGTTTCACAATCTGACTGTATCCAGGAATGTGCAGTCTCCAAAATCCCACTATCCCCAAGAAACGTAGGGTCTCTTGCTTGTTTGTGGGATTTGCCATGGTGGAGACTCTATCTACCACATCCACTGGAATGTGTCAGCGTCCATCCTGCCACCGCACTCCCAGAAACTGAATCTCTGTGGTAGGTCCTTTCACCTTGTCTCGTTTGATGGCAAAACCTGCATTCAGAAGAATGTCAATGATTTTGTTACCTTTCTCGAAGACTTCCTCAGCAGTTTTACCCCAGACGATGATATCATCGATGAACTGGATGTGTTCTGGAGCACCGCCTTTCTCCAGAGCATCGTGGATCACTGCATGACAGATGCTTGAGCTGTGGATCCAGCCCATTGGCAGCCTGTTGAAAGTGTACTGGATTCCTCTCCAGGTGAAAGCAAACTGAGGCCTGCATTCCTCTGCTATGGGAATAGAGAAAAATGCATTAGCAATGTCTATGGTAGCATACCATTTGGCCTCTTTGGATTCCAGCTCACACTGTAGCTCCATCATGTCTGGTACTGCTGCACTCATAGGTGGTGTCACTTCGTTCAGGGCTCGGTAGTCTACTGTCAGATGCCAGTCTCCATTCTGCTTCCGCACAGGCCACACTGGACTGTTGAAAGGTGAATGAGTTTTGCTGACGACTTTCTGACTGTCCAACTGACGAATCAGATTCTGAATGGGCAACAAAGAGTCACGGTTGGTTCTGTATTGTCTGTGATGCACAGTCTGAGAAGCAACCGGCAATTTAATGTCCCATATCTTATGTTGTCCCACAACTGCAGATTCATCAGAAAGTTCAGGTCTGGCAGACAGCTTCAATTTTTGTCCATCGATTTCTATAGAAGCTACTCCAAAAGCCCATTTGTAACCTCTAGGGTCTTTGAAACGCCCTTCTCTCAGAAAATGAATTCCCAAAATACAAGGTGCATCAGGTCCGGTCACAACTGTATGCGTCCTCCATTGTTTACCAGTTAGACTTATATTAACCTCTACCTTACTTAACTCTTGAGATCCAGCAGTGACTCCCAGAATAGTTATAGACTCTGATCCCTGATAATTTGATGGCATTATGGTGCACCGAGCTCCTGTGTCAACCAAGGCCCTGTACTTCCGAAATTGCGAAGTGCCAGGCCACTGGATGGACACATCCCAATAGATTCTATTATCTCTGTTATCCCTTTCCTCCCCCTGGCGGGAGGCAGGGCACCCCTAGTTGTGGGGAACATGCGCACATGTGCATTGCACGTAGTGTGCAGGGTTATAACTGGAGCCACTGTTGGAGCTACTAGAGTCGTTCTGGGGAACTGTGGAAGTAACAGCTACCCTTCTGGTATTGCTACCTTGGTTCTGCCACTTTGCAGTTCTCTCAGTCTCCTGAAAAGATTAGAAGTTGGTTGGCCATCCCAGCGGTTCATGTTCTCACCAAACTGATCATGCAGAGTTATCCAAATAGTTCTACGTGATTGCCTTGGTGGTCTGTTTTGGAATGACCTGTTTTGGAATGACCTCCTTGGAAGACGTGTATTCCTCACAGATGAAACTTGTATCCACCTGGAGGAAGAATTGAAATTATCCTTCTCTGCCAATTGGTATATGGAATTTCTAAATTCATCCTTCAACTCTCTCATGCAATTCTCAATTTTTCCAGACAGAGTTTCAATGGCTGAAACCAAAGAAACATGTGTCATGCTATCCTCCAATTGTCTCATTTGATCACTGATATGGCCAACCGTGGGAGAAGCTCCACCATAATTTCTTGACACAATTCTGCTTGCCAGAATGTTTGCATAATTGGAAGGAGCAAGTTTGATGATCTTTTTAGCAAGACCAATACCCACAGGAATGTCATCAGGATTCAGAGTTTCATGTTCACCATAGAGTAGCTCTCTAACAGTAAATTCTCTCAAGTGGTTAATTCCCTCATCTATGGTAGTCCAGGGTTTAGGATTCCATGGAAGATCATCCCGGGAATGGTATCTCAGGGCAACCGCCATTAAAAGGCGCATCCACAGATTAACCTTACCGAGAGCCCTGCCTAGATGTCTATCTGTTCCATTATCCCTTGAGAGAGTTCCTAACCGAGCTGCTGACTTGTCTCCAACTGTTAGAGCTGAAGCACCTGTATCATAACACCTACTAAGCCAAGCTAGAACTGGCTCCTTATCTGCCCTGGTGAAATCTTTAGAGACATTTCGCACTTCCTCGCAGGGTGACGAACATTCTAAAATATCATCTTCTTCTTCTTCTCCCTGAACTTTTTGTCCTAATAGTCCTGCTGTCATTTTCTCAAGGATCTCTTTAAGCTGAGAACCACCTTTGCCAGCTCCTTTCCTAGCTTCATGTCTATCCTGCTTTGATCTCACTAGGTTAGCTAGATCTTTAAAACAAACCTTCTCTTCCTCCTCAGCAGGATTTCTTAGAGTAGAGGGCCCCTCACCAGGATCAGTCTCCACCTCTTCTTCTCCATCATCTTTGGTCTATGTACTTCTAGTCTTTAAAACAGCCACCTTAACTGGAGCTGTATTTGAATTTACAGCCATCTTAGTGGAAGCTGACAGATCCTGAGATAAATCAGCTGCTGGGGCAGTGACTTCCGGTCCCACCGAGGGAGTGGGCGGAAATGACGTTGCTCCGTTAATGGCCAATGGAGAAGAAGAAGGAGGAGAAAGAGTAGGCACCATGTTGATACCAGCTGCCGCCCTTGGCAGCTTGCCAGAATCAGCAAAGTCATTTAGAGCTGCTTTACCAATTAACTTTTTAGCCCTCTTTTTAACTGACACAGATTGTCCACACTCTTCATCACTAGATGACTGTGGGACTGATCCAGAGCCACGGCGTTTTCTCTTTGATCTAGTTTTAATAACAAAACAAGCTCTGGACACCTTTCTCTCTCGCCGCAAGGAATACATAGAATACACATTAGTTATCACCAGCAGCAGAATTATACACATGAAATAAAGCATCTTTGGATCCCAGGCATCACCTAAAGTTACTCTCTCCTCCGGCCGAATCTTAAAACCCTTTATCTCAATTGGGAGAGTGGTGGAGGTAACATTCCTGTATCTCGCTGGTCATAATAAATCAATACATTTTCCATACCATAATCTAACTCTATACATAACCCACATATAAATTGTCCGCACCAAATATTTGCCCAGGTAATCCAAAATCAAACCCAAACAATATCTGTAAACCAGAGCCCCAAAAATTGAAAAGAATAATCGCTCCACAAACCACAACACCTTCATGTTTGCTAATTCAGCTAGAAAACACTAAATCAATCAAGTAATAAATTAAGCTAATTATCTGCCGCACGTTGGGTAAGCCAAGATAAAAAATATCATAGGGTTGGAAGGGTAAGGCCAAAAAGCCTCCTCCCTCTCCCCTGTAAAGTAAAGGGAAAGAAAATTGAAGGGAAAGGGAAAAAAAAACTCACAGCTGAATTAGCAAAGCAGTGGAGCTGTATATTTACAAAGCAATGTAGGATATGCAGGGAAATATATACAAATTTACAATATTTACAATATATACAAAGATATACAACAAAGTAGCACAGAAATGAGAGTTCCCCCCTCTGCTGAGGGGGTTCCCCACCTCCGCTCTCCCCCTCTCTCCCCCTTTTCCCCAGAGCGGGTTAGAAAGAGAGAGAAAGAGAAAAAAAGTTAGAAGCAGTTTTGTGTTAATTGGAAAGCAGTTAATACAGGCCTGGTAGGTTATCAGTTTCAAGGCCAAAGCCTTGGCCGAAAGCCCAGGAGCTGCAAGCTGCTGCCCAAAGGAGAAGCGGAAGAAAGACTAAAGATAAAAGTGCCGGAGTGCCCAGGATACCCTCCTGCACTCCCAGTTCAGAAGGTGTTTCCTCCCACTCTACCAATGAAATTAGTTTAGATCCTTTTTTTTGTTTATCAACTTCCGTCCACCATATTCCCTTTCTTAAGGGGACAACGTCAAACGGTCACACAACTGCATCATAACTTTCCTGCTGCAGCAAGGCTTCCAGCTCCTCTTGTTTGTTGCCCATGCTTTGTGCATTAGTGTACATGCACTTCAGCCGGGCTGCTGGTTTCACCTCTGGCTCTGGATTATCACCCCCAGACTCCAGCCTGGGGGGACTGGTTTCAGCCCCTTCCCCCTTCGACCCCCTGCAACCCCCCCTTACTACAGAGGGGGTTGGACTGGATGACCTTTGGAGGTCCCTTCCAACCCAGACCATTCTAGGAAGGCAGAAAATCCAACCCTGGATGGATAATGGCATCTCAGCAGCATGGATGTTCTGTTCCAGCAAGAAGCTGAGCACAAGCCTCCCACTGAAGAGCCCATCTGGGCAGCAAAGCTACTTTAGGTGTCTTTCTCAGTGGGCAGCACAGCCTTGCAAAAACTCACTGATCTTTCACTTGGGTGTATCCTGCTCAGAGTCTCTGGGCATGACAAAACATGCCACCAAAAAGTGCTCCGGAAAGAGAGGAAGGTTGCAAACTTCTGAGAAGCTTCCAGGCTTGTGGTGGTGAGAGAAGGCCTAGCTCTCCCTCCCCCACAAAGAAAGAAACCAGAGATAGCTCAGTCGGAGAAGCAAAGCTATATTTACAAGGAAGATGAAATGCAGTTAATATATACACAGTATATACATTTTTGTGATATATACAGAAATACATAGCAAAGAAAATAATACAGAACAAAACTTCCTCCTCCGGACAGAAGAGGGTTCCCCCCCTGTACCCCCTCTCTCCCCCTACCTCCCTTTCTTCCCAAAAAGGGCTAGAGAGAGACAAAAGGTAATTAAAAAGGATGAAATTTTGTTAGGCGTCAAAAGCACATGCAGGGATTAGTTTTTCTTATCTCAAGGTCAGCTCTGGCTAGTTGCTCAGAAGCAGACAGGCTGGAAAGGCAGAACAGACTGGAACAGAGACAGACTCAAACTGAACTAAAATTTAAAGTTGCATTCTACCAATCTACCAATGAAATTTGTTTAGAATATTGATGTTTTCATTTTAATACCAAAACATTCCGCCATAGTGTCCCAGCACTGTCCCTTTCTTAAAGGCACAGCCCAAAACAGTCACAGTCCAACCCTTCTAAACAATTTCATTGGCTGTTCATACTGTCCATCCAATCCAAAACAATATTTACAGTTTGTAAGTAAAGTTCATAGTCCATTTT
This sequence comes from Melanerpes formicivorus, assembly GCF_026170545.1. Taxonomy (NCBI): domain Eukaryota; kingdom Metazoa; phylum Chordata; class Aves; order Piciformes; family Picidae; genus Melanerpes; species Melanerpes formicivorus. Next base: position 20,230,821 of record NW_027142361.1, on the reverse strand, counting down.
GGCTATACTCAGATGTAGATGATTCAGAAGTCCAAGAAAATCAGGAAATGAGAAAATGGAAAACAGTTTGTCTCTTTGCAGACGAAGCAAAGAAAAGGAAACAGGGGCACAGGGAAACAGGGACCCTTAGTTGACTCAGAGCTCTCAGGGCTCTCAGGGTTCGTGCACCGTAGATTCCTCGTTGATTCTTCCTTTGGACGCGATGTAGCCACACAACAGTTTGAAATTACCCTCTCTCAGCTAAAGTTAAATTTCTTTGTGGAATACACTGAATTCTCTTGCCTTACCCAATAAGTGTGACCCGGACCTTCAGCTGAAACCACCCCTCGGACAGGTTTAGCCTCTCCTGAGGGCGAAAATACCCAAACAGTTTTATCTAACAGATTCTTTTCTCTAACAACAGGAACTCTATCACCTTCTACTTTCTGTAGCAGATCTGAATGTGCCGATCCAGCTCGGTTCACTGAACCTCTACTATTTACCAGCCAGGTTGCTTGTGCTAAATGTTTTTCCCAGTTTTTCAAAGATCCACCCCCCATGGCTTTAAGAGTGGTCTTCAACAAACCGTTGTAGTGTTCAATCTTCCCTGCAGCTGGTGCATAGTAGGGAATATGGAATATTCACTCAATAGGCCTTATGGTATCTGGGGCCTTCCAAGTTTTTGCAGGTTTGGTTGGGTTTGGGGTTTTTATTTTGTTGAAGATCCATGTCTGAGTAAGTGCAGAAGTTCCAGTCTGAAGTTCAGGAAGCACGCTAAAGGAGGCACATATTGGAAATGGAAATTCAAAGAGCCAAGGGGAAGAGAGTAGGACATGTTCCAACAAGCCACTCTGTCTCTCAAGAGCTCTGATGACAGGGAAGGGAAAATCAGCTCTGGGCTGGGTGTTGAGGCAGTGTTCTCATCACACAGAAATCCAGAGAGCAGAAGAAAGAGAGGGAAGACAGCAGCAGGTTGATTCTAACTCAAGAAGGAGGGCAGCAAGACCCTGTCTTCCTCACTCATACAGGAGATGCCATCCTGCAACAGCAGGCTTCTGCTTGTGCTTTGGCTTGTGCTCCAAACCCCTCACCAGCTTTGCTGTCCTGGAATGTGTCCAGAGAAGGGCAACAAAGCTGGGGAGGGGTTTGGAGGACAGCCCTGTGAGGAGAGGCTGAGGGAGCTGGGGTTGCTTAGCCTGGAGAAGAGGAGGCTCAGGGGAGACCTTGTAGCTGTCTACAACTAGCTGAAGGGAGGTTGTAGCCAGGTGGGGGTTGGTCTCTTCTCCCAGGCAAGCAGCACCAGAACAAGAGGACACAGTCTCAAGCTATGCCAGGGGAGGTTTAGGCTGAATGTTAGGAAGAAGTTCTTCCCAGAAAGAGAGATTGTCCATTGGAATGTGCTGCCCAGGGAGGTGGTTGAGTCCCCATCAGTGCAGGTTGTTTAGGAAGAGACTGGATGGGGTGCTTGGTGCCACGGTTTAGTTGCTGAGATGGTGTTGGGTGATAGGTTGGACTTGATGATCTCAAAGGTCTTCTCCAACCTGGTTAATTCTCCTCTCCTCCATTCTATTCATTGCAACAGGCTGGTCCTCATTTGGAGAGCAACATAAGGGGGGGGGGGAAAGGAGGGGGGGGAAAGGAGGGGGGGGAAAGGAGGGGGGGGAAAGGAGGGGGGGGAAAGGAGGGGGGGGAAAGGAGGGGGGGGAAAGGAGGGGGGGGAAAGGAGGGGGGGGAAAGGAGGGGGGGGGAAAGGAGGGGGGGGGAAAGGAGGGGGGGGAAAGGAGGGGGGGAAAGGAGGGGGGGAAAGGAGGGGGGGGAAAGGAGGGGGGGGAAAGGAGGGGGGGGGAAAGGAGGGGGGGGAAAGGAGGGGGGGGAAAGGAGGGGGGGGAAAGGAGGGGGGGGAAAGGAGGGGGGGGAAAGGAGGGGGGGGAAAGGAGGGGGGGAAGAAGGGGGGGAAGAAGGGGGGGAAGAAGGGGGGGAAGAAGGGGGGGAAGAAGGGGGGGAAAGGAGGGGGGGAAGAAGGGGGGAAGAAGGGGGGAAGAAGGGGGGAAGAAGGGGGGAAGAAGGGGGGGGAAGAAGGGGGGGAAGAAGGGGGGGAAGAAGGGGGGGAAGAAGGGGGGAAGAAGGGAGGGAAGAAGGGGGGGAAGAAGGGGGGGAAGAAGGGGGGGAAGAAGGGGGGGAAGAAGGGGGGGAAGAAGGGGGGGGAAGAAGGGGGGGGAAGAAGGGGGGGGAAGAAGGGGGGGGAAGAAGGGGGGGGAAGAAGGGGGGGGAAGAAGGGGGGGGAAGAAGGGGGGGAAGAAGGGGGGGAAGAAGGGGGGGAAGAAGGGGGGGAAGAAGGGGGGGAAGAAGGGGGGGAAGAAGGGGGGGAAGAAGGGGGGGAAGAAGGGGGGGGAAGAAGGGGGGGGAAGAAGGGGGGGGAAGAAGGGGGGGAAGAAGGGGGGGAAGAAGGGGGGGAAGAAGGGGGGGGAAGAAGGGGGGGGAAGAAGGGGGGGGAAGAAGGGGGAGGAAGAAGGGGGGGGAAGAAGGGGGGAGGAAGAAGGGGGGGGAAGAAGGGGGGGAAGAAGGGGGGGAAGAAGGGGGGGAAGAAGGGGGGGAAGAAGGGGGGGAAGAAGGGGGGGAAGAAGGGGGGGAAGAAGGGGGGGAAGAAGGGGGGGAAGAAGGGGGGGAAGAAGGGGGGGAAGAAGGGGGGGAAGAAGGGGGGGAAGAAGGGGGGGAAGAAGGGGGGGAAGAAGGGGGGAGAAGAAGGGGGGGAAGAAGGGGGGGAAGAAGGGGGGAAGAAGGGGGGAAGAAGGGGGGAAGAAGGGGGGAAGAAGGGGGGAAGAAGGGGGGGAAGAAGGGGGGGAAGAAGGGGGGGAAGAAGGGGGGGGAAGAAGGGGGGGGAAGAAGGGGGGGGAAGAAGGGGGGGGAAGAAGGGGGGGGAAGAAGGGGGGGGAAGAAGGGGGGGGAAGAAGGGGGGGGAAGAAGGGGGGGGAAGAAGGGGGGGGAAGAAGGGGGGGGAAGAAGGGGGGGGAGAAGGGGGGGGAGAAGGGGGGGAAGAAGGGGGGGAAGAAGGGGGGGAAGAAGGGGGGGAAGAAGGGGGGGGAAGAAGGGGGGGGAAGAAGGGGGGGGAAGAAGGGGGGGGAAGAAGGGGGGGAAGAAGGGGGGGAAGAAGGGGGGAAGAAGGGGGGGGAAGAAGGGGGGGGAAGAAGGGGGGGGAAGAAGGGGGGGGAAGAAGGGGGGGAAGAAGGGGGGGAAGAAGGGGGGGAAGAAGGGGGGGGAAGAAGGGGGGGGAAGAAGGGGGGGAAGAAGGGGGGGAAGAAGGGGGGGGAAGAAGGGGGGGGAAGAAGGGGGGGGAAGAAGGGGGGGGAAGAAGGGGGGGAAGAAGGGGGGGGAAGAAGGGGGGGGAAGAAGGGGGGGGAAGAAGGGGGGGAAGAAGGGGGGGAAGAAGGGGGGGAAGAAGGGGGGGGAAGAAGGGGGGGAAAGAAGGGGGGGAAAGAAGGGGGGGAAAGAAGGGGGGGAAGAAGGGGGGGAAAGAAGGGGGGGGAAAGAAGGGGGGGGAAAGAAGGGGGGGGAAGAAGGGGGGGAAAGAAGGGGGGGGAAAGAAGGGGGGGGAAAGAAGGGGGGGGAAAGAAGGGGGGGGAAAGAAGGGGGGGGAAAGAAGGGGGGGAAAGAAGGGGGGGAAAGAAGGGGGGGAAAGAAGGGGGGGAAAGAAGGGGGGGAAAGAAGGGGGGGAAAGAAGGGGGGGAAAGAAGGGGGGGAAAGAAGGGGGGGAAAGAAGGGGGGGAAAGAAGGGGGGGAAAGAAGGGGGGGAAAGAAGGGGGGGGAAAGAAGGGGGGGGAAAGAAGGGGGGGGGCTTGTGCTGCTCTCAGTGCCTATGAGGTGATGCACAGCAGAGGAGCTGGGCAAGAGCCTGCTGGGGCTGCTCAGAACACCCCTAGCACCTTCCTGTGGAGGCTGTGATGATCCACACCACCAGAAAGCCAAGGCAAGCACACAGCACTTGGGTGTGGAGTCAGGCCTGGAACACAAGTCAAGGATGAAATGCCAGCTCAGAATTTTCTGCCTTTTGTTGCCTGTCACAGCTGGTTGCCCAATTTTCCTCAGATGCCTGCAGTTTGCATGAGAGACTAGAGCAGCCAGGCAATTAGATCCCAAAAAGCCTCTCTGCTTCTCTATTATTTAGCTCAATATATAATTACCATGTTAGGAAATTACATAACCTTGAAGTGTGTTTTGTGTATAGGCTGTTATGGGGAAAACAGTGCCTCTGGAATCCTACCCATCTGGCTAGGGCTGATGCATTTCAGCTGCACAAGTCTGCCTCTGGTGGGGATAAAAAAAGCCAGAGGCTGCAGAGCCCAGAGCCATAATTCTTTTGAAAGGATGGGCACTGATTTTTGCAGGGCTTACATTTGCAACCTACCAAGAAGGCAGCTCCAGAAACCAGTTCGTGGAGGTAGGAGGGAGGAATGGGTGGCTTTGCTGCCTCCTTTGTTATGCAGTAGGGAGCAGCAGCCACCCTGAGCAGCACTCCCCACATCAGTTCACCAAGAGAACTGAAAACATCAACCCTTGGTCACCAGATTGCCACCCTCCAAGCCTAAAAGGAAACTGCTGTTAGGAGGAGGAGGAGGAGGAATCATTCTTCTGCCTTAAGTGAAGAGTGGTTTAAAAAGGATCTGTCTGAAGTTTTAAACCAGATGGCTTGGAGTAAGTTTAGGTGAGCCAGGATGAAAAATAATTAAGGAGATGAGGAAAAAGGCATCTAGGTAGCACTTGACCACTAGCACTTGAGCTTCCAGAGCTTGCTTGGTTAGAGAGCTCTCCTTTCAGTGCTTACATGACTTTGGCAGATTACTCTCCAGATGCTTCAACTAAAACTCCTCCACTGTCACAACCTCTCAAGTCTTTCTGTGAAGTGGCTCTTAAATCAGCACAGCAGGAGGAGCAAAAGGTTTGCTGAGCTGCAGGTGAAGCACTGCCCTCGCACTGCAGCAGTGCTGGGAAGCTCTTCAAGTGCGCATAACCAGCCAGTGCAAACTTCCCAAGGAGGGGAGCCTGACCCCAGCTAAAAGGACAGCACTGAGACACTGCCTTGCTAAGGAACATCTCCACCAACTACTTGACCTTTTTGTTTCCCAGGCAGAGTAAAAAACAGTTTGTTGTTCCTCATGAGGCTTTTGCCCACGAGAGACAAGTCCACCTGAAGGCCATGGCTTAAAACATTAGCAGCAGAATCCTGGCTTCAGTTCTGTATTGCACTGAAATTTCTTGCTCTGGTTTGGTATTGAACTTCCTGCTCCCAAGCCAATGCTTAACACAAACCCCCACCAGTGTTAGCTGTGAGGCCTGCTGAGGGGATGATCACAGCAACTGGTAGAAGCTGCAGTTAGAGGATGGCATCTTCTGGTTTGTGTTGCTTGGTTTGCTGTCTGTTTTCCTAGCAAACTGGAGGACTAAGCTGCCTTCCTGACTCTTGGAGACTAAAAGGTGCTTCCAGACAAAACACCTTCACCTAACTGCACATAACTTCTTGTTTGAAGCCTGTTGAGCAGTTAGAGAGTTCAGCAAGACCAGAAAAAAGTCCCCAAAAATCAAGGTGAAACATCCCTTCTCTTGGCCCATCCTGGTCAACCAGACAGTTGGGTGGAGGGAAAGAGTCCCAGCTTCTGCTGACACCATACATGATTCCAAGAGCAAAGCTGCCAAGAGAGGACACTGTGCCCAGCTGTGTATTTCCTCTGTAAACAAAACAGAAATCCCTCCCAGGAAGCAGGGAGGGACACATTGAGAAGTGAAAGTTTCAGCAGTGGGATAACTGAGGGCCAGCTGTACCCAGAGGACTCTGCAACACATGCACTTTCCATGGTTAGTCTGTAAGGTAAAGGGGAACAGGAAGGAAAGGCCTGAGGCAAGGCCCTGCCAGCTCAGAGGTGCTCCTGCATCCTGTCATCCATCTCCATCTCTGCTAGCTGCCTCCTCAAGGCATTAACCTTTGCCTGAAGTTCCTTGTTGTACTTGATAATGTTGATCATCTCCTCATGGGCTTCATCTAAGAACCTGGAAGGCCTGTTCCACCGAAGGAAGACACCTGAAAGCCCAGACACACCACCAGTCAGAAGGGTTTCTTGCTATGAAGGGAGGAAATGTTCACATGCCAGCAGCTCTCTAAGTCATGAGCATCCACTTCAGGCAGCTTTACTTTACCCTCTCCCCCCTCTAAGTGGCATTGAGAAATACTGAGCCTGCTCTCCCCCAAGTTCAGCCTTCCATTCAACAGGGTTATCAAAGACAAAAAAATGAGAGACTTGGATTCCTTTTCTTCTGCTTTAGAATTACAGAATGGTTTGACTTGGAAGGGGTCTTTAAAGTCCATCTGGTCCACCTGGCCTGCACTGAGCAGTGCTATCTGAGGGTCAGGAAGGAAGGGACAGGCACAGCCTCTGCTCACCTGTGTCTGTGACAGCACAAGAGGCAACGGATAGAAACTGCAGCACAGGAAGTTCCACCTCAACATAAGGAAGAACTTCTTTACTGTAGGGGTCCCAGAGCACTGGAACAGGCTGCCCAGAGAGGTTGTAGAGTCTCCTTCTCTGGAGCCTTTCAAGCCCTGTCTGGATGCATTCCTGTGTGAGCTGTGCTGGATTCTATGCTCCTGCTCTGGCAGGGGGGGTTGGACTGGAAGATCTCCAGAGGTCCCTTCCAACCCCTAACATCCTCTGATACTCAACTGCATCAGCAAGCTCAGAGTCCCATCCAACTTGACCTGGAATGGTTCCAGGGACAGGATACCCAACACCTCTCTGGGCAACCTGTGACAGTGTCTCACCACCCTCAGTGTAAACAATTTTCCTGCTCTCTAGTCCAAATCTCCCATCAGCCCTTGTCCTGTTACAACAGGCCCTGCTGGCCGCACTGCTTTGGGTGCAGCCCAGGATAGGCTTGGTCTGGGCTGCAAGTGTGCATTGCCAGCTCATGTCCAGCTTTTCATCCACCAGTACCCCCAAAAATGAGCCAAGGGCTGAAGCACCTCTGCTATGAGGATAGGCTGAGGGAGCTGGGGTTCTTCACCCTGGAGAAGACTCTGGGGGGACCTTAGAGCTGCCTTCCAGTACTTGAAGGGAGCCTACAGGAAGGCTGAAGAGGAACTTTTCATGAGGGGGTCTAGAGACAGGTCAAGGGGGAAAGGTTTTAAGCTGAGGGAGAGCAAGGTTAGACTGGATCTTAGGAAGAAGCTCTTCAGTATGAGGGTGGTGAGACTCTGGAATAGGTTGTCCAGAGTGGCTCTGGATGCCTCCTCCCTAGATGTGCTCAAGGCCAGGCTGGATGAAGCCTTGAGCAACCAAGTCTAGTTGAAAGGCACATCCCTGCCCATTATGGGAAGGTTTAAGTAGGTGATCTCTGAGGTCCCTTCCAAAGAGGGGGGACCTCCTTTCCCAAATTCTTCTCTGCAGGGCTGCTCTCAATCCTTTCATCCCCCAGCCTGTGCCAAGGACTGCCCCAACCCAGGTGCAGATATAGATCAGACCAATCCATAGTCAGTCTCCACCTTCCCTGTTTGCTTCATTGTAATTAACTCTTCAGAGCAGATGGGATAGAGAAGGTCCTGCAGTAAGGCACCCACAGCACACAGACTTAGCCTGGCCAACACAGCTGGGTATGGAGAAAGAGAAGTCTTGGTTGATATAGGACAAAACCATCAGGGCAGCTAATCACTGCAGAAACACCATGCTCAGAAGTAAAATGGTACCAGGAAGGCTCCCTGACAGAGAGCAGCGAGTCATCAAACCTTGGAAGGAGAAAACACAGTGCCTCTGGGGATGGCACATACCAAAAGTATTTTGGAACAGGCTTCAAAGGGAGAGAGATTACCATCAACTGAGGAGACAGCCTAAGCATGGAGCACAGACAACAGGAGAGAATGCTTCAGAAGCCTCAGCCACAAGACCTACAGTTGCAAGCCTGGCTTACCTTCCCAGAGCTGCAGGCTCTGAGGGGCCACCGAGGGCCAGATCACCAGGCTGTTGGCCTCAAAAAGAGGGTTCTGGAACTTGGTCAGCTCCTCAGACCTGTTCACCCAGGACCACAGGGACATAGTCTTCTGTGGCAGCTTCAGTTTAGACCTAAAGAAAGCCAAAAGAACAAGTCAGCTTTCACTTTTAGACTGCAAAGACTCCTTTCAGTTCTGTCAGCAGGCCACAAGCTTCCCCACGTGCTGCTCATCAGGCAATTCAGGCTGATCCCTTCACTCTCTCTCACCAGCATGGCACACAGGCTGTTAACCTAAAGCAGTTTACTCAATCCAGCTGGTTACAACTAGTTTCAAAGGAAAGATGAGGAAATCAATCCCATTTGCAAGCTGCTTGGAAGCTGCCTGCCTTCTGTCCAGATGAGGAATCAGTCACTCCCCAAAGTGGTTTGGCAGCCAGGTTCTGAAGGGGACTGAACTGAAGGGGAGGTGTGGAGGTCTGCATCAGGGCAGGATGGAGGAGCAGCTCTCAGAGAACATGAAAGCAGTGACCTTGCTTGATTTGTGCCATGGGCACATCTGGTTAGGTCCCTCTGGTGGCAGGAAGCATCAGAGCAGAGGGAAGTCTGCTGTCATCCCGGATCAGACCCACCTCTAGGAGTTACACAGGGGTCTCCCCTCCTTGGACTCTGGCAAACCTCAGCCTGCCTGCACTCACAAATCAAACTGCCACCCAGAAAGGAGCTCCACTGTCCCTGGGAATGCTTCAGACAGCAGGAGCTTCACAGCAGACTTCAAAGCTCTCTATGCTCTCAGGCTGACACCTTCAGATGTGACAGGCAGGTAATTCCATGTAGTGCTCAAAACTCTTTCACCTTTCATCTTCCTGGTTTCCAGTCTAACTTGGTTTTGCAGATGACTGCTTTAGCAGCACTACAGAAGACAGAAGAGTCACTTCTAAGCAAAGATTATTTTGGGGGCAGGGAGGTTTATGGGAAGATTGAAATTTCCTTCCTTATCTGGCTCTGGGTTTCCCTTCCACTCATTCAGTGATTTAGCAGGGAACCATCAGGAATGGTCTTACTGGAGTCAGAAGTCCTGGGAACAGACCTGCCAGGTTCAAAAGAGGAATCTCTTGGCATCTGCCATCTGCCATGGGTGGCTTCAGTCCTCCCAGGCTCCACCCTGTTTACTGCTCCAAAGCTCAGGGTATGCCTTAGAGCTGCCTCACTGGTACAGCACAGCACCCAAGCCAGGCCACCTAGGTGCTGCTCTGCTCAAGAAGCTCAAATGTCACAAGCTTGTAAGCAAGCTCAGGCACAAACTCAGAGTCACACAATCACTGAGGCTGGAAGAGTTTCACTGGCTGTTCATACTGTCCATCCAATCCAAAACGATATTTACAGTTCATGAGTAAAGTTCATAGTCCATTCCGGCTATGCTCAGATGTAGATGATTCAAAAGTCCAAGAAAATCAGAAAATGAGAAAAATGGAAAACAGTTCATTTCTTCACCGACGAAGCAAAGAAAAGGGAAACAGGGAATCTCAGGGTCTCTTAGTTGACTCAGGGCTCTCAGGGATCTCAGGGTTCGTGCACCGTAGATTCCTCGTTGATTCTTCCTTTGGACGCGATGTAGCTGTACAACAGTTCGAAATTAACCTCTTTCAGCTAAAGTTAGATTTCTTTGTGGAATACACTGAATTTCACCATTCTCTTGCATTACCCAATAAGTGTGACCCGGAACGTCAGCTGAAACCACCCCTCGGACAGGTTTAGCCTCTCCTGAGGGCGAAAATACCCAAACAGTTTTACCTAACAGATTCTTTTCTCTAACAACAGGAACTCTATCACATTCTACTTTCCGTAGAAAATCTGAATGTGCAGGTCCAGCTCGGTTCACTGAACCTCTACTATTTACCAGCCAGGTTGCTTGTGCTAAATGTTTTTCCCAGTTTTTCAAAGATCCACCCCCCATGGCTTTAAGAGTGGTCTTCAACAAATCGTTGTAGCGTTCAATCTTCCCTGAAGCTGGTGCATAGTAAGGAATATGGAATATCCACTCAATACCGTGCTCTTTTGCCCAGCTCTTTACAAGGTTGTTCTTGAAATGAGTTCCGTTGTCTGACTCAATCCTCTCTGGAGTTCCGTGTCTCCACAGGATTTGTCTCTCCAGACCGAGAATGGTGTTGCGTGCAGTTGCATGTGGAACTGGATAAGTTTCCAACCATCCAGTGTTTGCCTCTACCATAGTAAGCACGTATTGCTTACCAGAACGAGAACGTGGTAGAGTGATGTAGTCAATCTGCCAAGCTTCACCATACTTGTACTTGGACCATCTGTCACCATACCACAAGGGCTTAAGTCGTTTTGCCTGCTTAATAGCAGCACAAATGTCACAGTCATGGATGACTTGCGTGATAGCATCCATGGAAATGTCTATGGATCTGTCACGAGCCCATTGGTATGTTGCATCTCTGCCTTGATGTCCTGATGAATCATGAGCCCACCGAGCTAAGAATATCTCACCTCGGTGTTTCCAGTCGAGATCAAGATTAGAGTCCATGTCTACTTGAGAAACTCTTGCAGCTAGATCTGCCTGATGGTTGTGTTGCTGTTCCTCAGTAGCTTTGCTCTTAGGTATGTGAGCATCGATGTGTCTCACTTTCACTGGAATTCTCTCGATTCGATCAGCAATGTCCTGCCACAGGTCGGCTGCCCAAATGGGTTTTCCTTTCCTCTGCCAACCACTCTTCTTCCAGTTCTTTAGCCAACCCCATAGAGCATTGGCTACCATCCATGAGTCGGTGTAGAGATAAAGCTTTGGCCATCTCTCACGTTCAGCTACGTCGAGAGCTAGCTGGACAGCTTTTACCTCTGCAAACTGACTGGATTCTCCTTCTCCATCTTTCGCTTCTGCAACTCGGCGTGTTGGACTCCACACTGCAGACTTCCACCTTCGCTTGTTTCCAACAAGACGACAGGAACCGTCTGTGAACAAAGCATATTTCTTTTCATCGTCAGAAAGGTCATTGTAAGGAGGAGCTTCCTCTGCACAAGTTACTTTCTCCTCTGGAGGTTTAGCACAGTTGATACTTTCAGGCCAACTTGAGATCACCTCCACTAGACCAGGTCTTTCAAGATTTCCCATTCGAGCTCTCTGTGTTATCAGAGCCATCCACTTAGACCAGGTTGAGTCTGTGGCATGATGTGGTGTGGATCCTTTGCCTTTGAACATCCAATTCAAAACTGGTAATCTGGGAGCTAGAAGAAGTTGTGATTCAGTTCCAATCACTTCAGAAGATGCTTTTACTCCTTCATAGGCAGCTAAAATTTCTTTCTCTGTTGGAGTATAATTAGCCTCTGAACCTCTGTAACCTCGACTCCAGAAACCTAGAGGTCGTCCACGTGTCTCACCTGGAGCTTTTTGCCACAAGCACCAGGTTGGACCATTGTCACTTGCAGCCGTGTACAAAATGTTCTTAATGTCTGGACCATCTCGGACAGGTCCCAGACCCATTGCTAGAATTACCTCTTGCTTTATCTGGTCAAAGGCTGCTTGTTGGTCAGGTCCCCAGTAAAAAAGGTTTCTCTTTCGAGTCACATCATACAGAGGTTTCACAATCTGACTGTATCCAGGAATGTGCAGTCTCCAAAATCCCACTATCCCCAAGAAACGTAGGGTCTCTTGCTTGTTTGTGGGACTTGCCATGGTAGAGACTCTATTTACCACATCCACTGGAATGTGTCGACGTCCATCCTGCCACCTCACTACCAGAAATTGAATCTCTGTGGCAGGTCCTTTCACCTTGTCTCGCTTAATGGCAAAACCTGCATTCAGAAGAATGTCAATGATTTTGTTACCTTTCTCGAAGACTTCCTCAGCAGTTTTACCCCAGACGATGATATCATCGATGAACTGGATGTGTTCTGGAGCACCACCTTTCTCCAGAGCATCGTGGATCACTGCATGACAGATGCTTGAGCTGTGGATCCAGCCCATTGGCAGCCTGTTGAAAGTGTACTGGATTCCTCTCCAGGTGAAAGCAAACTGAGGCCTGCATTCCTCTGCTATGGGAATAGAGAAAAATGCATTAGCAATGTCTATGGTAGCATACCATTTGGCCTCTTTGGATTCCAGCTCATACTGTAGCTCCATCATGTCTGGCAGTGCTGCACTCATAGGTGGTGTTACTTCATTCAGGGCTCAGTAGTCAACCGTCAGACGCCAGTCTCCATTCTGCTTCCGCACAGGCCATACTGGACTGTTGAAAGGTGAATGAGTTTTGCTGACGACTTTCTGACTCTCCAACTGACGAATCAGATTCTGAATGGGCAACAAAGAGTCACGGTTGGTTCTGTATTGTATGTGATGCACAGTCTGAGAAGCAACCGGCAATTTAATGTCCTGTATCTTATGTTGTCCCACAACAGCAGATTCATCAGAAAGCTCAGGACTGGCAGATAGCTTCAATTTTTGTCCATCAATTTCTATAGAAGCTACTCCAAAAGCCCATTTGTAACCTCTAGGGTCTTTGAAACGCCCTTCTCTCAGAAAATCAATTCCCAAAATACAAGGTGCGTCACGTCCGGTCACAACTGACTGGCTGGAGGATAGCCCTGAGGAGAGAGACTTGGGGGTGCTGGTGGACAAAAAGCTCAACATGAGCTCTCAATGTGCTCTTGCAGCCCGCAAAGCCAATCAGATCCTGGGCTGCATCAGGAGAAGTGTGGCCAGCAGGTCGAGGGAGGTGATCCTCCCCCTCTACTCAGCCCTGGTGAGACCCCACCTGGAGTACTGTGTCCAGTTCTGGAGCCCCTATTACAAGAGGGATGTGGAGGTGCTGGAACGTGTCCAGAGAAGGGCCACGAGGATGATCAGAGGGCTGGAGCACCTCTCCTATGAGGACAGACTGAAGGAGTTGGGGCTGTACAGTCTGCAGAAGAGAAGGCTCCGAGGTGACCTAATTGTCGCCTTCCAGTATCTGAAGGGGGCCTACAGGAAGGCAGGGGAAGGACTTCTCAGGATATCAGGTAGTGATAGGACTAGGGGGAATGGAATGAAGCTGGAGGTGGGGAGATTCAGGCTGGATGTGAGGAGGAGGTTCTTCACCATGAGAGTGGTGAAACCCTGGAATGGGTTGTCCAGGGAGGTGGTCGAGGCCCCGTCCCTGGGGGTGTTTAAGAGCAGGCTGGATGAGGCTCTGTCCAGCCTGATCTAGTGTGGGGTGTCCCTGCCCATGGCAGGGGGGTTGGAACTAGATGATCCTTGTGGTCCCTTCCAACCCTGAATGAAACTATGAAACTATGAAACTGTATGCTTCCTCCATTGTTTACCAGTTAAACTTATATTAACCTCCTCTTTACTTAACTCTTGAGATCCACCAGTGACTCCCAGAATAGTTATAGACTCTGATCCCTGATAATTTGATGGTATTATGGTGCACTGAGCTCCTGTGTCAACCAAGGCCCTGTACTTCCGAAATTGTGAAGTGCCAGGCCACTGGATGTACACATCCCAATAGATTCCATTATCTCTGTTATCCCTCTCCTCCCCCTGGCGGGAGGCAGGGCACCCCTAGTTATGGGGAACATGCGCACATGTGCATTGGACATAGTTTGCAGGGTTATAACTTTGCATGTTATAACTGGAGCCACTGTTGGAGCCATAAGAGTCGTTCTGGGGAACTGTGGAAGTAACAGCTACCCTTCTGGTATTGCTACCTCGGGTTCTGCCACTTTGCAATTCCCTCAGTCTCCTAAAAAGATTAGAAGTTGGTTGGCCATCCCAGCAGTTCATGTTCTCACCAAACTGATCACGCAGAGTCATCCAAATAGTTCTACGTGATTGCCTTGGTGGACTGTTTTGGAACGACCTGTTTTGGAATGACCTGTTTTGGAATGACCTCCTTGGAGGACGTGTATTCCTCACAGATGAAACTTGTATCCACCTGGAGGAAGAATTGAAATTATCCTTCTGTGCCAATTGGTATATGGAAACTTTTAACTCTCTTATGCAATTCTGTATATCACCAGACATAGTTTTAATGGCCGAAACCAAAGAACCACGTGTGATGCTATCCTCCAATTGTCTCATTTGATCACTGAATTGGCCAACCGTAGGAGAAGCTCCACCATAACTTCTTGACACAATTCTGCTTGCCAGAATGTTTGCATAATTAGAAGGAGCAAGTTTGATGATCTTTTTAGCAAGACCAATACCCACAGGAATGTCATCAGGATTCAGAGTTTCATGCTCACCATAGAGTAGCTCTCTAACAGCAAATTCTCTCAAGCGCTTAATTCCCTCATCTATGGTAGTCCAGGGTTTAGGGTTCCATGGAAGATCATCTCGGGAAGGGTATCTCAGGGCAACCGCTATTAAAAGGCCTATCCACAGATTAACCTTACCAAGAGCTTCGCCTAGATGTCTATCTATTCCATTGTCCCTTGAGAGAGTTCCTAACTGAGCTGCTGACTTGTCTCCAACTGTTAGAGCTGAAGCACCTGTATCATAACACCTACTAAGCCAAGCTAGAACTGGCTCCTTATCTGCCCTGGTGAAATCTTTACGGACATTTCGGAATTCCTCCCGTGGTGACGAACAGTCTGAAATGTCATCTTGGTCTTCGTCTCCCTGAATTCTTTGTCCATATAATCCTGCTGTCATTCTCCTAAGGATCTCTTTAAGCTGAGAACCACCTTTGCCAGCTGCTTTCCTAACTTCATCTCTATCCTGCTTTGATCTCACTAGGTTAGCTAGATTTTTAAAACAAACCTTCTGTTCCTCCTCAGCAGGATCTTTTAGATCAGAGGGCCCCTCACCAGGATCAGTCTCCAGCTCCTCTTCTTCTCCATCTTTGGCCTTTGCACCTCTAGTCTTTAAAGGAGCCACCTTAACTGGAGCTGTGTTTGAATTTACAGCCACCTTAATGGAAGCTGACAGGTCCTGAGATAAATCAGCTGCTGGGGCAGTGACTTCTGGTCCCACCGAGGGAGTGGGTGGAAGTGACGTTGCTCCGTTAATGGCCGACGGAGAAGAAGAAGAAGGAGAAGGAGTGGGAGAAGGAGTAGGTGCCATGTTGATACCAGCCGATGCCCTTGGCTGCTTGCCAGAATCAGCAAAGTCATTTAGAGCTGCTTTACCAATTAACTTTTTAGCCTTCTTTTTGACTGACACGGGTTCTCCACAGTCCTCGTCACTAGATGACTCTGGGACTGATCGAGAGCCACGGCGTTTTCTTTTTGATCTAGTTTTAATAACAAAACACGCCCTGGACACCTTTTTCTCTC
This sequence comes from Melanerpes formicivorus, assembly GCF_026170545.1. Lineage (NCBI taxonomy): Eukaryota > Metazoa > Chordata > Aves > Piciformes > Picidae > Melanerpes > Melanerpes formicivorus. The sequence continues at coordinate 20,215,602 of NW_027142361.1, read as the reverse complement.
GCCACAAGGAATACAGAGAAAACACATTAGTTATCACCAGCAGCAGAATTATACACATCACATAAATCACCTTTGGATCCCAGGCATCACCTAAAGTTACTCTCTCCTCCGGTGGAATCTTAAAACCCTTTATCTCAATCGGGAGAGTGGTGGAGGTAACATTCCTGTATCTCACTGGCCATAGGAAATTAATACATTTTCCATACCATAATTTAACTCTATACATAACCCACATATAAATTGTCCGCACCAAATATTTACCCAGGTAATCCAAAATCAAACCCAAACAATATCTGTAAACCAGAGCCCCAAAAATTGAAAAGAATAATCGCTCCACAAACCACAATACCTTCATGTTTGCTAATTCAGCTAGAAAACACTAAATCAATCAAGTAATAAATTAAACTAATTATCTGCCGCACGTTGGGCGCCAATAGAAAAAATGTGGTGGGGTGGAAGGGTAAGGCCAAGAAGCCTCCTCCCTTCCCCCTTGTAAGGTAAAGGGAAAGAAACTTGAAGGAAAGGAAAAAAAAACTCACAAGCTGAATTAGCAAGGCAGTGGAGCTATATTTACAAAGCAGTGTAGGATTTGCAGGGGAATATTTACAAATTTATAATATCTACAATATATACAAAGATATACAACAGAGTAACACAGAAATGAGGGTAACCCCCCTCTGCCGAGGGGGTTCCCCACCTCCGCTCTCCCCTCTTTCCCCCCCTTTCCCCAGAATGGGATAGAAAGAGAAAGAAAAGAGAGGAAAAAAAAAATGTTAGAAGCAGTTTGTGTTAATTGGAAAGGAGTTAATACAGGCCTTTATCGGTTCTGAAGGCCAAAGCCTTGGCAGAAAGCCCAGCACAGAGATAGCTGCTGCACTGTGGAGAGGCGGAAGCAAGACTGAAGATAGAAGTACCAGAGTGCCCAGTTCACTCCCAGTTCACTCCCAGTTCAGAAGGTGCTTCCTCCCACTTCACCAATGAAATAGTTTAGATTATTCTTTCCGTTTACCACCTTCCGTCCACCATATTCCCTTTCTTAAGGGCACAGCCTCAAACGGTCACAAAGAGACCTTTAAAGTCCAACCATGAATCTAACACCACCAAATCCACTGCTAGACCATGTCCCTCAGCACCACATCCACACATCTTTTAACTGCCTCCAGGGATGGTGACTCTACCACTTCCCTGGGCATAGTGAAGGGCCCCAAACTGAATCCATTACTCAAGGTGTAGCCTCAGCAGTGGTGAGTACAGGAGGACAATCACCTGTCTAGTCCTGCTGATCACACTATTCCTAACACAGCCCAGTGGTGATGGGTGGAAATTCTTCAAGGAACCCCACAAGATGACAATTTAAGTTAGTAGGTTCAACATGGAGAAGACTAATTCAACTCCCTGGCTACACCACAGATTTCTTTAGTCACACTGCCCCACGTGCAAGAGCTCCCTAACATTCCACCAGGACTTTACCTTGAGGGTGGTGGAACACTGGAACAGGGTGCCCAGGGAGGTAGTTGAGGCCCCACCCCTGAAGATATTCAAGATAAGGCTCAACAGGGCTCTGGGCAGCCTGATCTAGTGGAGGATGCTCCTGCTTACTGCAGAGGGGGCTGGACTGGATGACCTTTGGAGGCCCCTTCCAACCCAAACCATTCTATGACTCTGTAACTGCAGTGAGAGAAGCTATGAGAGACCACATCAGCACCATCACCCTCCTCCGATCTTTACACAGATTCACAGGTTGCACTGGGTTGGAAGGGACCCCTAAAGGTCATCTTGTCCAACCCCACTCCACTCAGCAGGGACATCTCTCCAACTAGATCAGGCTGTCCAGGGCCACATCAAGTCTGATCTCTAACATCTCCAGGCCTCAACCACATCCCTGGGCATCCTATTCCAGTACTTCACTTCCTGATGTCCAACCTAAGTCTACCCCGCTCAAACCATTGCCCCTTGTCCTATCACTACAAGCCCTTCTAAACAGTCCCTCCCCAGATATCTGGGGAAAAACCTCTTTGCCTTTCCTATCCAGCAGCCAGAGGAACCCAAGGAATTATGACAAGTACCAATTAAATCAGCACCACAAATTGCAGCTCTGAAAGGAAAGATGTTTCTCCTGAGCCCTTTCTGGAAGCTGCAAGGTGATAACAGATTGGATCCTGGTTGAAAGGGTTGGGTTGTTTTTTTTTTCCTCCACTGCTGTCCTTTCTACCTTACATTCAGTGAAATATAATGTCTGCAGAAGCCTACATCTCCCCTGCTCCACTTCAAAACCATTTCCCCTGTTCCTATCGCTACAAGCCCTCCTAAACAGAGAGAGCTGAGGTTGCTTAGCCTGGAGAAGAGGAGGCTCAAAGGAGAACTTCTTGCTCTCTACAACTACCTGAAGAGAGGTTGTAGCCAGGTGGGGGTTGGTCTCTTCTCCCAGGCAACCAGCACCAGAACAAGAGAACACAGTCTCAAGTTGCGCCAGGGGAGGTTTAAGCTGGATGTTAGGAAGAAATTCTTCATAGAAAGAGAGATTGGCCATTGGAATGTGCTGCCCAGGGAGGTGGTGGAGTCACCATCACTGTGTTTAAAAAGGGACTGGATGGGGTGCTTGGTGCCATGGTTTAGTTAATGAGATGGTGTTGGGTGATAGGTTGGACTTGATGACCTTGAAGGTCTCTTCCGGTCTGGTCTGGTCCAGTTGATGAGATGGTGTTGGGTGATTAGTTGGACTTGATGATCTGGAAGGTCTTTTCCAACCTGATCCACTCTACTCCAACAGTCCTTCCCCAGCCTTCCTGTTGGCCCCCTTCAGTTAGTGAAAAGGCAGGTATGGAAATGTGGTTCTTTTGTCAGACACAGCCTGGTGGCTTTGAACCCTTGAAACCTCATTCTCACCAACCTTTCATGTTCATTGTTGCCCAGGAAAGTGCCAAACTGGGAGGCATAAGCATGTTCAAAGAACATAATGAGGAACTGCTCGTTGAACTCGAAGGAGCAGGGGAACTGCCGCAGGATTTGCCACACACAGTCCAGGAAGAGGAGAAACACTGGGGCCTCCCATTTCTGCTTGCTGTTGGAATAAGCTGACTGGGCACAGCGCTGCTGGAAGGGGTGGCCAGCCTGGAAGGAAGAATCAGAGAGATGATCACACACAAAGAGCATGCAGCAGAGGCTTCAGAGCTAGGCCTGTCCGTGCTGCTGCGCTGTGCCTGCTCTTTCTGACAGCTGTGATCTTGCCAAGCACTCAGCTGCAAAGTGCAAGCAGCCACAACCAGCTCTGCTGCCTCTCTCAGGCTCTGTAAATAGCTCTATTTTTGGTCAGAGGATGTTACCATGAACAAACAGTTAGAGGTGCACTGAAGGACAAGGCTGAGGATAGCAGCTGCAGAAGTACAAAGAGGAAAACTAAGGGGTTTGTGGTTCCCACTGAAGAGTGCTCTAAGGAGATGTTCAGCCTGAGCACTCAAAACAGGCAGTTCCACAACCCCAAAAAACTACCAGGAGAGGCAGAGGCCTCATGGAGTGAGTGCCAGAGGTACAGAATCCCAGGATGGCAGGGATCTCTGATAAAGCAGGGTCACCAGGATCACATGCAGAGACTCCACACCCAACCTGGGCAGCCAGTGCTCCATCACCCTCATAGGAAAGGTTCCTCCTGTTCAGATGCAACCTCCTGTGTTCCAGTTTGTGCCTGTTGCCCCTTGTCCTGTCACCTGGAAAGAGTCGGGTCTCACCCTCCTGACACCCACCATTTACATATTGATATAAGCAAAGGGACCTGGGAGTACTGGTTGACAGTAGGCTGAACATAAGCCTGCAGTGTGCCCAAGGTGCCAAGAAGGCCAATGGCATCCTGGCCTGCATCAGGAACAGTGTGGCCAGCAGGAGCAGAGAAGTCATTCTGCCCTGTACTCAGGACAGGTTAGGCCACACCTTGAGTCCTGTGTCCAGTTCTGGGCCCCTCAGTTTAGGAAGGATGTTGAGTTCTGGAACATGTCCAGAGAAGGGCAACAAAGCTGGGGAGGGGTTTGGAGCACAGCCCTGTGAGGAGAGGCTGAGGGAGCTGGGGTTGTTCAACCTGGAGAAGAGGAGGCTCAGGGGAGACTTTCTTGCTTTCTTGCTCTCTACAACTACCTGAAGGGAGGTTGTAACCAGGTGGGGGTTGGTCTCTTCTCCCAGGCAACCAGCACCAGAACAAGAAGACACAGTCTCAAGCTGTGCCAGGGGAGGTTTAGGCTGGATGTTAGGAAGAAGTTCTTCCCAGAAAGAGAGATTGGCCACTGCCTGGAAGTGTTTAAGAAGAGACTGGATGAGGCACTTAGTGCCATGGTTTAGTTGATGAGATGGGGTTGGGTGATAGGCTGGACTTGATGATTTCAAAGGTCTTTTAAACCTGGCTAATTCTGTATTCTGTATTAGGAAGATTCCTTCTCAGTCTTCTTTTTTTGTGGGCTAAGCAGCATCAGGTCTCTCAGCTTTTCTTTGTCAGAGAGCAGCTCCAGTCCAAGCAGCACCTTTGCAGCCCTCTGCTGGACTTTCCAGTAGCTCCTGGACAAAGGACTCGGGATGCTGCTTTTAGGACAGAAGCCACTGACACTAAGCAGGGCTGCAACAAGGCCCAGCCTGCCTGCTGTGTCTCAGGCTATTCCTCTACACAAGTGTCACTGGAGCAGATGGACATTTTCTCCAGAGGTACTTCTTACCTGCAGCCACTCCCTCACAACCAGAGATTCGAAGCCACGGATGGTCCTGCACCTTGGATCCAAGATGATCTGTGCCAGAGAGGTTACCTGCAGTGTGGAATCTGTCCCTTCCGTCCCATGTACTAACACTGATGCACCTTCCCTGGGAAACAAAGGTGGACAGGAGTGTGAGTGAGTAGAACACATCGCAAGGTCAGAGTAAGGAAGTTGGGGCTGTTCAGTCTGGAGAAGAGAAGGCTCCCAGGAGACCTTATTGTGGCCTTCCAGTATCTGAAGGGGACCTACAAGAAAGCTGGGGAGGGACTTCTTAGGGTGTCAGGAAGTGATAGGACTGGGGGGAATGGAAATGGGTAGATTGGGATTGGATGTGAGGAAGAAGTTCTTCCCCATGAGGGTGGTGAGACACTGGCACAGGTTGCCCAGGGAGGTGGTGGAAGCCTCATCCCTGGAGGTTTTTGCAGCTAGGCTGGATGTGGCTGTGAGCAACCTGCTGTAGTGTGAGGTGTCCCTGGCCATGGCAGGGGGGTTGGAACTGGATGATCCTTGAGGTCCCTTCCAACCCTGACAATTCTATGATTCCACACCCCATGGACACCAGCACTGTTACCCTGAGGATGCTTTGCTGCCTCTTGACCCCTTCTTCCCTCCCCACCCCACACAGCAGCATACCACCTTCTCCAGCTGGATCCTCACCAACACTATCCAGGCCTTTGCATCACTACAGACCTCATTTTTGCTTTGCTATGCATTCGGGCAACCAGACCCTTTGCCACAGGGATGGAAGATGCACAGAGAGATCTCTGCTATGGTTCTGACTATTTTCAGTTGGTACTCCTTTGAGTTACAGCAGGGGAAATGCATCTCAACATTTGCTTGTGTCATTTATTGGATGGTTAAGGCCTTTGAAGTCTTCCCACAAGCACTGCAATGAATACTGATCATCCCCTCCTCCCCCCAGCCCACTCAGATGCTCCTGCAAAAGAATCCCATGAGATGATTTTGCTCAAAACTGGGCCACAATTAGAGTTCACTGCAAACCAAAAAGGAAGCACAAGAAAAAGAACAGGCAGAGCTGAGCCTCCAGAAAGGCAGCAGAGTTAAGTGTGCTGCTGAGCAAAGGAGCTTGTCAAAGAGCCAGCACAAAGGCTCCTCACTCACCAGCCAGCACAAGTAAATCAGCAGAACAACGTGAAGAGGGGTTGGGGCAGGAAGGTTTTGCACACAGCAAGACCTCCATGCTGTCCAGTGGGACTGTCCAGGCCACCTGATTCCCTACCCTCTTGTCCATCCTAGGCTGTGTAGCAGTTCCATGTGCCCACAGAAAGCCAGGGAGTGATCCCCAAGTAAAGAGCTACAGTTTGTACACAGTCATCTCCAAACAGCTGGGAACCTCCAGTAGTGATGCTCCCTCATCCAGCAAAACTGCTGGCACTGCTAATGCCATGGTGTGAGAGACTAAAAGTTTGTCTCTCTTGGTGTGACTCAACAAAGATAAAACCACTTGCTGCTTGCCCAGACAATTGCTGATATGTGTTGGGCAGAGCCACTGGAATGACTCTTGGAAGGTGCAAAGATAACATTGCTCACTGGGCCACAGCTGGCCTGACAACAATGGATTCCGAGGCCACCTTCGGGAATATGCATGAGACAAGATAATCTCCACCCATCAAGTACCCTGGGAAGGGTGACACAATGGGTTCACCACCTGTTTTCCTGATGTGTAAGGAGTGTGGGGGCTTGTCTGGATGGAGACGGAGGCGGCGGAGGGCCCCTCCCACTCCCCATCTAGACCTCTGCCCAAACACACAGAAATACACAGAAAGATTTACGGAGGAATGATACCTGGACATTTACCTAAGGATGATTTCCTTGCCTCTGAATTCCTGAGGGACAATACTTGGACACATACCTAAGGACTAAAAACTGTATAAAAGACTGGAGCCCCTACTGGCTACTTAGAAGAAAAATGTGGGGGACTGTGTCCCCCGGACTGGATGATTAAAAGAGAAGAAAAGCGCAGGAGATGAAGGAAAACACAGGAGACGGACCATGCCACTGAGAAGGAAAAGCCCGGGACAATGCTGCTCCGGAGAAAAGAGGCCGTGGAGCTGGCCAGAGGACCATATCTCTTCTCCAGCCAAAGCCTCAGCACCCTTTCTCTACAGACCCAGGCTGCGCAGAGGACCACAGCTCTTCTCCAGCCAAAGCCTCAGCACCGTTTCTCTACAGACCCAACATCTCCTGCAGCACTTTTCCTCCTGTGACCGTTTGAGGCTGTGCCCTTAAGAAAGGGAATATGGTGGACGGAAGTTGGTAAACGGAAAGAATAATCTAAACTATTTCATTGGTGAAGTGGGAGGAAGCACCTTCTGAACTGGGAGTGAGCTGGGAGTGAACTGGGCACTCTGGTACTTCTATCTTTAGTCTTGCTTCCGCCTCTCCACGGTGCAGCAGCTCTCTTTCTCTGCTCGGCTTTCTGCCAAGGCCTCGGCCTTGAAGACCAGATAAAAGCTGGTATTAACTCCCTTCTAATTAACACGAACTGCTTCTAACATTTTTTTTTTCCTCTCTTTTCTTTCTCTTTCTATCCCATTCTGGGGAAAGGGGGGGAGAGAGGGGAGAGCGGAGGTGGAGAACCCCCTCTGCCGAGGGGGGTTACTCTCATTTCTGTGTTACTCTGTTGTATATCTTTGTATATATTGTAGATATTGTAAATTTGTAAATATTCCCCTGCAAATCCTACATTGCTTTGTAAATATAGCTCCACTGCCTTGCTAATTCAGCTTGTGAGTTTTTTTTTCCTTTCCCTTCAATTTTTTTTCCCTTTTACTTTACAAGGGGGAAGGGAGGAGGCTTCTTGGCCTTACCCTTCCACCCCACCACACCTCCTCAGACTCAAACTGTCTTGGGGGGGTGAGGGGTGTGGTAATATAATTCCTTTCCTCTTCTCTCTCTCCCTCTCTCTTTTCTCCCTCTCCCCTTCTTATGTCCACTTTATTTATGTAATAGATAGTCTAGCTGTTGATATTTTGGCCTCGTTTGTGCCTCTAATTTCACATCACGGGAATATTCTAAAAGAACTGAGTCTCTTTCCCTCTCCAGACCGAGACACATGGCTAAGTGCCAGCTGAACCCCACTCTTTGGGCAGGAGTTGTCTCCTCCCTTTCAGAAGGAATAGCTTTGCAAAGGCACTGCAGCAGTGCAGCCTTGTCCTTATCTTGCAGAGCCACCAAACTCTTCAGTTATTTGGAGACATTATCAGAATGCCATCCAGGTGCTTCTGAGGGCAGAACAAGAGGACACAGTCTCAATCTGTGCCAGGGGAAGTTTAGGCTGGAGGTGAGGAGAAAGTTCTTCACAGAGAGAGTTGTTAGCCATTGGAATGGGCTGCCCAGGGAGGTGGTGGAGTCACCATCCCTGGAGGTGTTCAAGAGGGGATTGGACATGGCACTTTGTGCCATGGTTTAGCCATGAGGTCTGTGGTGACAGGTTGGACTTGATGATCTTTGAGGTCTCTTCCAACCTTGGTGTTTCTGTTGCTGGTTGCCTGGGAGAAGAGACCTGATGCTGCTTAGCCCACAAAAAAAGACTGAGATGGAATCTTCTCAATACAGAATTAACCAGGTTGGAAAAGACCTTTGAGATCATTCTGTCCAACCTATCATCCCACACTATCTAATCAACTAAACCATGGCACCAAGCACCCTATCCACAAGAGGACACAGTCCCAGGCTGCACCAAGGGAGGTTTAGCCTCAAGGTGAGGAGAAAGTTCTTCACAGAAAGAGTAATTTGCCATAGGAATGTGCTGCTCAGGGAAGTGGTAGAGTCACCATCCCTGGAGGTGTTCAAAAAGTGATTGGATGTGGCAGTTGGTGCCATGGTTTAGTAGTCACGAGGTGTTGGGTGATAGGTTGGGCTTGATGATCTCCGAGGTCTTTTCCAACCTTATTGAATCTATGAAATTCCAGGTTTTCTGGAAAACAAACCAACCAACCAACCACTTACCTGTCAATGCACTGAGCTGCCAGACAAGCTGCAGTTAGAATCTCCTTGATGTGAGTCAGCCAGTTGGAAGCTTCCAGCTTACTGAGCCAATGGTCTATGTTGTGTGACTGGTCATTACAAGCTTCCACAAGCTTGATGAGGCTCTCCTGCAGAATATTAAACCTTTGGGAGAAGTAAAATATGACTGACCTCAGCAGCAGTTCCATGTGCTCACAGAAAGCCAGGGAGTGATCCCACAGCAAAGCTCTGCAGTTTGTACAGAGTCATCTCCAAACAGCTGGGACCCTCCAGCAGCGATGTTCCCTCATCCAGCAAACCTGCTGGCACTGCTAATGCCAAGCCATAGCTGACTGCCAGCTGAACCCCACTCCTTTGACAGGAGTTGTCTCTTCCCTTTCAAAAGGAATAGCTTTGCAAAGGCACTGCAGCAGTACAGCCTTAGAGGACACAGTCTCAAGCTGTGCCAGGGGAAGTTTAGGCTCGAGGTGAGAACAGACCAGGGCAGACCAGTTTTTTGGGGGGAAGAGCTTTAACCTGCAGAAGTTTTGGTGGGGAAGAGCTTTAACCTGCAGAGCTGCAACAGTAATCTGAAAGCCATCCATCTTAAGGACACCAAGCTCCATTCTAAAGCAGAGGACTTCAGACTAGCCTCAAGTTCTCAATGTAGGGCTACACTAAGATTAGTTTGGGCAGGTTTTGTACCTCCTCTGCATTTGTTGCCTTATGTCCTCAAGCTGTGGAAAGCTGGCATTCAGCATGCAGCTGATTAAACCAGATGCTCCTCTGGTCTTGTTTCACAGGGGTGCAAAACTACTGATGAATCAAAGGCAAATTAATGCCCTTTGCAGTGTGTGCTGAGGTCTAACAGAGGATGCAGACTAAATCTCAGAGAAGCTGACAAAGCCACACAATTAATTGCAGGAGATATTTAGTCTTCAAATGCTGTGGTTTATTAATTCCTCTCTTTCTGCTGCTTATGTCCACTTGGAAAATAATCCTCTTCAACCTTAAGTCCAGATAAAAGCTTTAGAAGCAAAACCAAACAGTACAAAGCACCAGGCAGGAAATTCCCTACAGGAGCTCCTTGAGAGCCAGCCTGCTCGGTGATGAGGGGAGCAACTGCTTGCCAAGAGCTCCAGTAACATGACTGCATGGCTTTCACCCAAAACTAAGGCTTGAGAGCAGCTGAACAAGGTCAGACTAAAAGTTTAGTTAACTTAGAAGCTTGCCTCCATCAGTCCTCACCTGCAGAAGTTTTCTAGCAAAGTGCCTTGCTCATTCCTGTGCATTGCTGCGAAGGGAAACACAGCAGGGCTGGAGGTCAGGGAAAGAGATGGCACAGGGAGACTGCCTGATAGGTCTGAAATCTGTGGGAGGTTGTTGAGAACAAGGAGCCAAACACAGCTCTTTATCCCCCACATCACCTCAGTTTACCAAACAGGAGCCAGGACACACAGGCACTTCTTCCAGCAGCAAGCACTTCGTGGAACTGTTATTGGCTCTGCCGGTGCAAGCCCATGGAGGAGAGCCTGTGTGAATTCCACCCACCTCTCAATACATTTGTGAATCCTCCTCCACTGGGGATAGTGTGCTTCTTGTTCAAAGCCCCCTCCTTTGGCCCTGGCCTGCTGGGCAACATTCAGTGACCTGGTGTCAATGATGTAGCCCCGCTTGCCAGGCCGCAGCGTGGCATTGATCAGCTTCTCGTCTTCTTTGCAGCGTCTCCCATTCGTGCCTGTAAGGGGCTGGCTGCTTCTCATCATGACCTGTGGGGACAAATAACCAGCAACTAAACACTACAAGGGGAGACTTGAGACTTGAAAGCTACTGAGAACTTAGAGCTGCAAGCCAAGAATGGTGATTGAAACTCACTATGCAAAGCACACCTTCACTAGAGGACTTCTTAGGGGGTCTGTAGATGCAGCCTGCAAAGGGATGCTGGATGGCTGGGCCTTGATGCCAGGCATGGTGAAGAATGAATAGAACTCAGATCATTTTAGAGGTTGGCTGCTTGTGTTGCTCTCCAAATGAGGACCACCTTAAATCTACACCTCTGCTGCTGTTGCAGTGAACAGAACTGAACAAACCAGGTTGGAAAAGACCTTTGAGATCATCGAGTCCAACCTACCACCCAACACCATCTAATCAACTAAACCATGGCACCAAGCACCCCATCCAGTCTCCTCCTAAACACCTCCAGTAATGGTGACTCCACCACCTCCCTGGGCAGCACATTCCAATGGACAATGACTTAAGTGTGTTAAAAAAGCAGAGTTTGGAAGAAGATGACAACCTGAAGATGTTGGCTTGAAAAGAAGCCAGCTGCAGGAAGCCAGTTCAGTGGCTCATAACGATCATAGAATCAATAAGGTTGGAAAAGACCTCAGAGATCATCAAGTCCAACCTGTCACCCAACACCTCATGACTACTAAACCATGGCACCAAGTGCCTCATCCAGTCTCTTCTTAAACACTTCCAGCAATGGCCAATCTCTCTTTCTATGAAGAACTTCTTCCTCACATCCAGCCTAAACCTCCCCTGGTGCAGCTTGAGACTGTGTCCTCTTGTTCTGGTGCTGGTTGCCTGGGAGAAGAGACCAACCCCCACCTGGCTACAACCTCCCTTCAGGTAGTTGGAGAGAGCAACAAGGTCTCCCCTGAGCCTCCTCTTCTCCAGGCTAAGCAACCCCAGCTCCCTCAGCCTCTCCTCACAGGGCTGTGCTCCAAACCCCTCCCTAGCTTTGTTGCCATTCTCTGGACACCTTCCAGAAAGTCCCTGGAGAAGTATGCTGCTGAAATTCACACAGGACACTCCTGTTTTCCAGAAAACCTCAGATGATTGTAAGAATGCTTACAGGAGTGACACAGCTCAAACTATTCTATTCTAATTCTACTCTATTCTATCCTATCCCTTTAATCATTCCTTCAGTACCAGGAGAAAGCTCTTCACAGAGAGAATGTGCTGCCCAAGGAGGTGGTAGTCACCATCCCTGGAGGTGTTCAAGAGAGGACTGGATGTGGCACTTGGTGCCATGGTTTAGTAGTCATGAGGTATTGGGTGACAGGTTGGACTTGATGATCTCTGAAGTCTTTTCCAGCCTTATTGATTCTATGATCGTTATGAGCCACTGAACTGGCTTCCTGCAGCTGGGTCCTTTTCAAGCCAACATCTTCAGGTTTTCATCTTCCAAACTCTGCTTTTTTAACACACTTAAGTCAACCCTGTGTTAAAAAGCCTCTGAGGTACAGTTTGACCCAGTGGCTAAACTAACAAACCTTAGGCCAACATATTTCTGAACTGCCATCTCTCTTCAGTAAATGCCTTTCAATTCAGAAAAGCAACCCATCAGCTCAAATGGCAACTGAGGGCAGCCAGTCAGCAACCCCAGCCTCAGGAACCCCCAAAGTCAGGAGAACAACGTGACACAGAGCATTACTGTCACAAGTTCAACCACTCCAAGCCAAATGCTCTCATGTTCCTTACACTTGAAAGATGCAGAATTCCAAGGTATAATTGAATAAGGCTTCCTCCAAGTATTCAGCTGGGCTGAGAAAAAGCAGAAAGTTACCATGTTCACAGAATGTTAGGGGCTGGAAGGGACCTCAAAAGAACATCCAGTCCAACCCCCTGCCAGAGCAGGATCACCTATGACAGATCACACAGGAACACATCCAGGCAGGTCTTGGATAGCTCCAGAGAGGGAGACTCCACACCCCCCCTGGGCAGCCTGTTCAAGGGCTCTGTCACCCTCACAGGGAAATAATTCTTCCTCCTGTTTCCATGGAACTTCCTATGCCTTAACTTCCACCCACTGCCCCTTGTGCTGTCACTGGGCATCACCCAGCAGAGCCTGGCTTCAGTCTCTTGGCACTCACCCTTTACATCTTTATAAGCACTGATGAGGTCACCTCCCAGTGTCCTCTCCTCCAAGCTACAGAGCCCTCAGCTCCCTCAGTCTCTCCTCATAAGGAAGATGTTCCACTCCCTTCATCATTTTTGTGGCTCTGTGCTGGACTCTTCCAAGCAGTTCCCTGAAGTCCTTCTTGAACTGAGGGGCCCAGAACTGGACACAATATTCCAGATGTGGCCTCACCAGGGCAGAGGAGAGGGGGAGGAGAACCTCTCTCGACCTACTGGTCACACCCCTTCTAATGCAACCCAGGATGCCATTGGCCTTCTTGGCCACAAGAGCACATTGCTGGTTCATAGTCAACCTTCCATCCACTAGGATCCCCAGGTCCTTTTCCCCTTCCTTGCTCTCCAGTGCAGTTGGTGGGTGGTTAGTTTTACTGCAAAGCTAAAAAACCCCAAAGTCAGACTAGAGGTCCTCTGATTCAGGGCCCACAACAGGAAGCACAAAACCCTTCTAAAATTCAACTAAGAAGCCTGGCTACATTTCCAAGCTGCAGGGTGGACATCCCAGCTTCCTCAGAAACGTTTACCACAGTAAGGGATCCAAAGAATTGCTCAACAGCTTCATGAGGTGCATGTCTTAATGACAGCCTTGCAGTTCCTCAGGTAGATCTGGGCTTGCTGAGAGGTGGTGAAGTTTGTGCAACACCAAGGAGTCACTGCTCCCAAAACATGTTACACTGACAGGCTTGGCTTGGAGAACAGATTGTTCTGATCACTCCCTTCAACAGCTCCACAGGAGGAGCAGTGCTGGCTCTGGGCATGCTTGCTGCTATCAGCACACCACTGTGAAGGAGACAGCCCACCACCCTGAGACAGGTCAATGTGCTTCCTGCCACCCTCTCAGTGTGAAGCCTCTTGGCAGATGACTCAAGCAGGGGTGCCAGCAGTGGCTTTGCAAGTCTCATCTTGGTCTTACATGTGTGTGCAAGCTCATATGCTCCCAACCAAGCAGACTAATAGCTGCTTCTAAAATGGAGATTAACTCGTTCCACCACCCAGACACAACTTAGAGATTCATAGAATGGTTTAGGTTGGACAGAACCATGAAGATCATCTAGTTCCAACCCCCCAGGCATGGGCAAGGACACCTTCCACTAGCCCAGGTTGCCCAAGGCCTCATCCAACCTGGCCTTGAGCACCTCCAGGGAGTGGGTATCCATGACCTCCCTGGGCAACCAGTTTCAGTGTCACACTGTAGATTGTCCTTATCTTTCTTATAGGCCCCCTTTAAGCAGTGAAAAGCCACAATAAAGTCTCCCTAGAGCCTAGTTCAGGCTGAACAACCCCAATCCTCTCAGCCTGCTCTTACAGGAGAGGTGCTCTGGCCCTTTGATCAATTTTGGGGCTCCAGCAGGTCCACATCCATCTTGTACTGAGGGTTCCAGAGTCTCATGCCACTGGAGAACAAAAGGGGCAAACAGATCCTGAGCTGAATGGTGCTAAAGCACAAGCAGCAGGAGTGGGGAGGTCATTCTGCCCCTGTACTCTGCACTGGTTATGCCACACCTTGAGTCCTGTGTCCAGTTCTGGGCCCCTCAGTTTAAGAAAGATGTTGAGTTGCTGGAAGGTGTCCAGAGAAGGGCAACAAAGCTGGGGAGGGGTTTGGAGCACAGCCCTGTGAGGAGAGGCTGAGGGAGCTGGGGTTGCTTAGCCTAGAGAAGAGGAGGCTCAGGGGTGACCTTATTGCTCTCTACAACTGCCTGAAGGGAGGTTGTAGCCAGGTGGGGGTTGGTCTCTTCTCCCAGGCAACCAGCACCAGAACAAGAGGACACAGTCTCAAGCTGTGCCAGGGGAGGTTTAGGCTGGATGTTAGGAAGAAGTTCTTCACAGAAAGAGAGATCAGCCATTGGAATGTGCTGCCCAGGGGGGTGGTGGAGTCACCATCAGTGCAGGTGTTTAGGAAGAGCCTGGATGAGGCACTTGGTGCCATGGTTTAATTGATGAGATGGTGTTGGGTGATAGGTTGGACTTGATGATCTCGAAGGCCTTTTCCAACCTGGTTGATTCTATTCTAGTCTATTTTTTCAGAGGTTCTCTCCACTCAAAGCTGTGTTTGCACTGCAAGGGCTCCCACAGCTCCCTCAGGTGCAGCTTACCATCCCATTCTTCTTATGGTAATAGCTGAGCACGGGGAAGCGACAGCCGTGGCGGAACAGAGCCACCTTCCGAAGCGCTTCATCGTCAATGGCCTTGGGGACGGTGACGAGTGGAGGGTAGGAAAGGCAGATGGAGAAGTCCTTGTTGATGCAGCTCAGGCGCCACTCATCTGTCTGAGAAAGAGCACAGCACAGCCTTGGCCTCACAAACCTGATCACCGCTGCTACAGCACAGCATGCCAGGCAAGAGGGAATACAGGCTGGGATCAGAAGGGCTGGAGAGCGGCCAGGCAGAAAGGGACCTGGGGGTACTGGGGGTACTGACCTCCTCTTCACCAATAGGGAAGGACTGGTGGGCGATGTGGTGGTTGGAGGGTGTTCGGGGTCCAGTGACCACGAGATAATTGAATTCTCGGTTTTTGGTCAAGCCAAGAGGGGCGGCAAGAAGACCTCCACTCTGGACTTCCGGAGGGCAGACTTTGGGTTACTCAAGGAACTAATTCAGAGGGTTCCTTGGGATAAAGCCCTTAAAAACAAAGGGGTCCAGGAGAGCTGGACCTACTTCAATGAAGAATTGTTGAAGGCTCAGGGACAGGCTGTGCCAGTGTGCCAGAAGATGAGCCGCCGGGGCAGACGGCCAGCCTGGATGGTTCATGAACTTTTAATGGAACTGAGGGAAAAAAAGAGGGTGTATCACCGTTGGAAGAGAGGGGAGGCAACCCACAGAATGTTTAAGGATGTTGCTAGGTCTTGTAGGAAGAGAATTAGGGAGGCAAAAGCACACTTGGAGCTTAAACTGGCCTCTACTGTGAAGGACAACAAAAAGTCCTTCTATAAATACATTAATAGCAAGAGGAAGGGGAAGGAAAACCTCCACTCTTTGGTGGATACGGAGGGGAACATTGTAACCAAGGATAAGGAAAAGGCAGAGATACTTAACACCTTCTTTGCCTCAATTTTTACTAGAAGGGCAGAACGTCTTCCTGACAGCTGGCCTGCAGAGCTAGCAGAAGGAGCCAGGGAGCTGCACAGTTTCCCTATGTTCCATGAGGCGGTGGTTGGAACTCTCCTTAGCAGCTTGGATCCCCACAAGTCCATGGGACCAGATGGGATTCATCCTAGGGTGCTGAGAGAGCTGGCAGATGAGCTGGCCAAGCCACTCTCCATAATTTTCCAGCAATCCTGGCTCACTGGCGAGGTCCCAGAGGACTGGAAGCTGGCCAACGTGGTGCCCATCCATAAGAAGGGCCGGTTGGATGAGCCAGGGAATTACAGGCCTGTCAGCCTGACCTCAGTGCCAGGCAAGATCATGGAACAGGTCATCCTGAGTGCAATCACACAGCACTTAGAGGATGGCCAAGGGATCAGGCCTAGCCAGCATGGATTTAGGAAGGGCAGGTCCTGCCTGACCAACCTGATCTCCTTCTATGATCAGGTGACCTGCCTGGTGGATGTGGGGAGGCCTGTTGATGTAGTCTACCTGGACCTCAGCAAGGCCTTTGACACCGTCCCCCATAGCAAACTGCTGGCCAAGCTGTCAGCCCATGGCTTGGACGGGAGCACACTGCGATGGGTTAGGAACTGGCTGGAGGGCCGAGCCCAGAGAGTGGTGGTGAATGGTGCCACATCCAGCTGGCAGCCAGTCACTAGTGGTGTGCCCCAAGGATCAGTGCTGGGCCCTGTGCTCTTTAACATCTTTATTGATGATCTGGATGAGGGTATTGAGTCCATCATCAGTAAATTTGCTGACAACACCAAGCTGGGGGCAAGAGTTGATCTGCTGGAGGGTAGAGAGGCTCTGCAGAGAGACCTCGACAGGCTGGACAGATGGGCAGAATCCAACGGCATGAGATTTAACACATCCAAATGCCGGGTTCTGCACATTGGCCACAACAACCCCATGCAGTGATACAGGCTGGGGTCAGAGTGGCTGGAGAGCAGCCAGGCAGAGAGAGACCTGGGGGTGCTGGTTGATGGTAGGCTGAACATGAGCCTGCAGTGTGCCCAGGCAGCCAAGAGGGCCAATGGCATCCTGGCCTGCATCAAGAACAGTGTGGCCAGCAGGAGCAGGGAGGTCATTCTGCCCCTGTACACTGCACTGGTTAGGCCACACCTCGAGTACTGTGTCCAGTTCTGGGCCCCTCAGTTTAGGAAGGATGTTGACTTGCTGGAACGAGTCCAGAGAAGAGCAACAAAGTTGGTGAGGGGTTTGGAACACAAGCCCTACGAGGAGAGGCTGAGGGAGGTGGGGCTGCTTAGCCTGGAGAAGAGGAGACTCAGGGGTGACCTTATCACTCTCTACAACTACCTGAAGGGAGGTTGTAGACAGGCTGATGATGGTCTCTTCTCCCAGGCAGCCAGCACCAGAACAAGAGGACACAGTCTCAGGCTGCGCCAGGGGAGGTTCAGGTTGGATGTTAGGAAGAAGTTCTATACAGAAAGAGTGATTGCACTATGGAATGGGTTGCCCGGGGAGGTGGTGGAGTCGCCGTCATTGAAGGTGTTCAGAAGGAGACTTGATGGGGTGCTTGGTGCCATGGGTTAGCTGTTTGGGTGGGTTGGATTGGTTGATGGGTTGGACACGATGATCTTGAAGGTCTCTTCCAACCTGGTTTGGTTTATTCTAATAAAGGTTTATTCTAATAGTAGGCTGACCATGAGCCTGCAGTGTACCCAGGGGGCCAAGAAGACCAATGGCATCCTGGCCTGCATCAGCAATAGTGTGGCCAGCAGGAGCAGGGAGGTCATTCTGCCCTGTACTCAGCACTGGTTAGGCCACACCTTGAGTCCTGTGTCCAGTTCTGGGCCCCTCAGTTTAGGAAAGATGTTGAGTTGCTGGAAGGTGTCCAGAGAAAGGCAACAAAGCTGGGGAGGGGTTTGGAGCACAGCCCTATGAGGAGAGGCTGAGGGAGCTGGGGTTGCTTAGCCTGGAGGAGGTGTGACATGGGAGAGAGGAAAATTGCCCCTTTTGGTGGCAGCCTAAGTGAAAGGCACTGGAGAAGGTCTATGCTGTGTGCATGATCACAGCAGCTGCTGCCTGCATTCAGGAGCCTGTCCAGACAGTTTTGCACTGTCCTTGTTGTAAACTTATTTAATTGTTCATTAGCCTCCAAACAGCTTCTCTGAACATCGGGACTGTATGCACAGCAGAGGCTCTCCCAGATGCAAAGTTGCCTGCAGCAACCACATCATAGGTAGAGGTGGATCATGGAACAGAAGCCACATAGAATCATGGAATTGTCAGGGTTGGAAGGGACCTCAAGGATCAGCCAGTTCCAACCCCACTGCCATGGGCAGGGACACAGAATCACAGAATAAGCCAGGATGGAAAAGACCTCCAAGATCATCAAGTCCAACCTATCACCCAACACCATCTAATCAACTAAACCATGGCACTAAGTGCCTCATCCAGGCTCTTCCTAAACACCTGCACTGATGATGACTCCACCACCTCCCTGGGCAGCACATTCCGATGGCTGATCTCTCTTTCTGTGAAGAACTTCTTCCTAACATCCAGCCTCAACTGCAACATTGTTTTAGAATCATAGAATTGTCAGGTTTGGAAGGGACCTCAAGGATCATCCAGTTCCAACCCCCCTGCCATGGGCAGGGACACCTCACACTGCAGCAGGTTGCTCACAGCCACATCCAGCCTGGCTGCAAAAACCTCCAGGGATGAGGCTTCCACCACCTCCCTGGGCAACCTGTGCCAGTGTCTCACCACCCTCATGGGGAAGAACTTCTTCCTAAC
The DNA here is from genome assembly GCF_026170545.1 of Melanerpes formicivorus. NCBI lineage: Eukaryota > Metazoa > Chordata > Aves > Piciformes > Picidae > Melanerpes > Melanerpes formicivorus. The sequence goes on along the minus strand of NW_027142361.1, from coordinate 20,197,138 downwards.
ATCCAGTCTCAATCTACCCATTTCTAGTTTTGTTCCATTCCCCCCAGTCCTATCACTTCCTGACACCCTAAAAAGTCCCTCCCCAGCTTTCTTGTAGGTCCCCTTCAGGTACTGGAAGGCCACAATAAGGTCTCCTGGGAGCCTTCTCCTCCCCAGACTGAACAGCCCCAACTCCCTCAGTCTGTCCTCATAGGATAGGAGTTCCAGCCCTCTGCTTATCCTCATGACCCTTCTCTGGACACCTTCCAGCACCTCCAGATCCTTCCTGTAATTTTGGACTCGATGATCTCAAAGGTCTCTTCCAACCTGGTTAATTCTATTCTATTCTAATAGGGGCACCAGAACTGGAAGCAGTACTCCAGGTGACATGATGAGATGCTCACAGCTTATGCTTTTAGTGCACCAATTGCGAGATTTTTCAATAGCTTTATGGGGTGGCTATTTGAAGTGACAGCAGATTTCACACAGCCACGTGCAGGTCTTGCTTACAAGAAAAGAAACTGTGTGGATACGCAACTGACAAACACTCTGCTGCCATGCAGAAGGGAGGAAAGGCTAAAGCAGAACTCTGTGGGATGCTGTTGGAGAGACTGGCTGTCACTGATCTCACTAGTATGAAAAGGAATGGGGGACTACAGAGTTGATTTATCCCCCACTCTGGTAATTTAACACTGCCCATAACCCACTCTCCTCACCATTTATAACAGGAGACAGATGATGCTGCTCTGTCATCCAGTCATACTTCACTGCTACGTGGGAAGGAGGAAGGGAGCAGCAGCAATTAGCACCATTTGTCTCTGGTAGCAGAGCAGCTTCTACAGGGATCCAGTTAACCTCTGCAAAGCCAGCCTCAGGCTGCTAAAATACACTGTGACACAAATCAAGTGAGGGTAAAACCCAGAGGTATGAGTCTCTTGGTTTTTGCTTGGAGTATGCCTGGAATTTTGCCACTACTAAATGGAACAGCAAGGTAACAGCAAGGAGCAGAAATAGATGGAAGCAGTAAGGACTGCAGTGAAAGAAGAAGTGGACCTCAGCTTCAGCCATCACCAGATAAGTATGCTGTGTGAAACTCAAAGTATGAAGCTAACATTTACTTCTCCCAGGAAGAGATCTATGCTTTAAGGAATCAGCAGTTAGTTCCAGTTAAGGATGGAACCTGACCAGAAAGTGGAGGAGAGGATTCCAAAGAAAAAACACAAAGTAGTCAAAAGTATTTTCTTACACACTGCAAAGGGTTAATTCATACACTAGGAAAGAACTTCTCAGAAGAGGTTGTCAAGCCCTGGAATAGGCTGCCCAGGGGAATGGTGGAATCAGCACCCCTGAGTGTATCTAAAAGCTGTGTAGATGTGGTGCTGAGGGACATGGTTTGGCAGCTGACTTAATAGTGTTAGGTTAATGCTTGAACTCAATGACCTTAAAGGTCTTTCCCACTCTTTCTGTGAGCAACTTTCTCCTCACATCCAACCTAAACCTCCCCATGTGCAGCCTGAGGCTGTGTCCTCTTGTTCTGGTGCTGGTTGCCTGGGAGAAGAGACCAACCCCCACCTGGCTACAACCTCCTTTCAGGTAGTTGTAGAGAGCAAGAAGGTCTCCCCTGAGCCTCCTCTTCTCTAGGCTAAGCAACCCCAGCTCCCTCAGCCTCTCCTCGTAGGGCTGTGCTCAAGGCCTCTCCCCAACCTCATTGCCCTTCTCTGGACACATTCAAGTGTCTCAATGTCCTTCTTAAATTGACAGCAGATGAAGATGGGACAGGTGAGAGTAATTCAACTGAGACAAAAATAGAAATCCCTCTGAACTCCTTCAATTTTGTAGTGATTTCATTGCACAAATCTGGTCAAGTTAATCCAATTACTCCCATGAGGCATAAACAGGAAGTGGTAACTGCTGCAGACCAGCTGGGATGCAGACAAAAGAAAACATTCATGTTCTGTGATGCTCTAATGGATGTGGTCTCAGAAACCCCAAGATGATGCAGCAAGTGCAGGCACTTAATGGGAAACAAAGACTTGGAACACAGATGCTAACCTAAGGCACTAAAACTGGTATGCTCCTGGAACTGAGCCAGCTCCTACTCTAGAGAATCACAGGATGCTTGTAAGGGCCCTTTACTGGTCATCTGGCTCAATTCCTCAGCCTAAAATGAAGCTGGAATAACAGAGAGAAGAGGCAATGCCACAAGAACAATCCCTGTCCTACAGGTGCCAAAACACTATCCATGTGTGCTCAACAGCACCTGGAATGACAGGACTGGAAATTCCCCACTGGCTACCCAACCCAAATATTGCCCCAACATGGATTAGACTGCAGGGTGTTTCCAATTTGGCATCTTTAGCTACAGTCATCTTCTTAGAGACAGCTAAAAAGTCTTCAGCATTTTTTCTTTTAAAGCAACTTCCCTTCAGTTGAGGGCTTGAAAAAGATTCCTCCCCAAGCTGTCAGCCCATGGCTTGGACAGCAGCTCTCTGCACCAGGTTAGGAACTGGCTGGAGGGCCAAGCCCAGAGAGTGGTGGTGAATGGTGCCACATCCAGCTGGCAGCCAGGCACTAGTGGTGTCCCCAAGGATCAGTGCTGGGCCCCTTCCTGTTCAATATATTTACTGATGATCTGGTTGAGGGGACTGAGTCCATCATCAGGTAAGTTTGCAGATGATACCAAGCTGGGGGCAGGTGTTGATCTGCTGAAGGGTAGGAGAGCTCTGCAAAGGGACCTTGACAGGCTGGACAGATGGGCAGAGCCCAAGGGCATGAGAGCGAACACATCCAAGTTCCAGGTTCTACACACTGGACACAACAAACCCATGCAGTGCTACAGGCTGCGGTCAGAGTGGCTGAAGAGCGACCTGGCAGAGAGGGAGCTGGGGGTAGTGGTTGATAGTAGGCTGAGCACGAGCCAACAGTGTGCCCAGGTGGCCAAGAAGGCCATTGGCATCCTGGCCTGCATCAGGAATAGTGTGGCCAGGAGGAGCAGGGAAGTCATTGCACCCCTGTGCTCAGCACTGGTTAGGCCACACCTTGAGTCCTGTGTCCGGTCCTGAGCCCCTCAGTTTAGGAAAGATGTTGAGTTGCTGGAAAGTGTCCAGAGAAGGGCAACAAAGCCGGGGAGGAGTTTGGAGCACAGCCCTGTGAGGAGAGGCTGAGAGAGATGGGGTTGTTTAACCTGGAGAAGTGGAGGCTTGGGGGAGACCTTATTGTTGTCTACAACTCCCTGAAGGGAGGTTGTAGCCAGGTGGGGGTTGGTCTCTTCTCCCAGGCAACCAGCACCAGAACAAGAGGACACAGTCTCAAGCTGTGCCAGGGGAGGTTTAGGCTGGATGTTAGGAAGAAATTCTTCATAGAAAGGGAGATTGGCCATTGGAATGTCCTGCCCAGGGAGGTGGTGGAGTCACCATCACTGTGTTTAAAAAGGGACTGGATGGGGTGCTTGGTGCCATGGTTTAGTTGATGAGATGGTGTTGGATGATAGGTTGGACTTGATAATCTTGAAGGCCTTTTCCAACCTGGTTAATTCTGTATTCTGTTAAGCTGCAACTTACCACTGAAGTGAGGAGCTCAAACTCCTGGTCAGGCAGGAAGGAGAGCCAGCCGTCCTCAACGACTTCAAACATGGGCCGGTAGAAGAAGGGATACAGGAGAGTGACAGAATCCAGGGTGGAAAGTGCCTGTGCAGGGGAGAGGAATGAACAGCCACTGAATTCATACAAACTGCTCTTTCATTCCCAAAAGACCATACAGCAAGCAGTGTTTTCCTCTAGTATTCCTGAAGCAAGCTCAAGCCACTCAAAGGCATACAGTCATTGAGCTCGCAGTACTTTTGTTACCTGCTGGGTAGTTTAGCTTACATGAAAAACAGCAGCAGAAACAAAAGCAGGTAAGAGATAATCTAATTGCAACTGGGGGGTTGCATACAGTGTACCATTTCCCTAGGCTCTCCCTACAATGAAAACATTGAGGTGCTGGAGCATGTCCAAAGAGCAATGAAGCTGGTGAAGGGTCTGGGAAAGAGGTCTACCGAGGAGCAGCTGAGGGAATGTGTCCAGAGAAGGGCAACAAGGCTGGGGAGGGGTTTGGAGCACAGCCCTATGAGGAGAGGCTGAGGGAGCTGGGGTTGCTTAGCCTGGAGAAGAGGAGGCTCAGGGGAGACCTTCTTGCTCTCTACAACTACCTGAAAGGAGGTTGTACTGAGGTGGGGCTTGGTCTCATTTCCCAAGCCTGGGATTTCCCCGGTGCCTGCCCACAGCACTAGTGACAACTGCCTTCAGGTGCTTTGGTTTGACATTGGTTTGCCTACAGAATCACATTTCTATAAATTTCATTTTATGGTTATTATTTTCATTAAAGCTGGTTTAGTTTTCCAAGCCCTAAGTCTCTCTCCCTTTCTTTTCCCCTCTGGGAAGGGAGAGTGTTAATAGAGCATCAGCCATACACCCAGTGGCCAGCCCAGCCCTAATCCTTGACAGCCCTCCCCATCATCAATAAAAGCCTTCTAAGCAGTACAAAAAGGTGTTAAGAGGCCTGCCGAAGATCTAAGGACACAAATGTTATTGCTCATTAAGAAGTGTTACCTCAATGGAGCTAGCAATGTTCAAGCACTCCTCCATCCCAGCTATATCCAGCTGAATAATCCGCAGGTCCTTGCATTTTATAACCACGGTGCCCAAGGAGCCCACAAACCTACAGCAAGACATGAAGAAAGAGGCTCTTAAGAACAAGGTATGAGGGGGGGTTACAGCTCTTCCCACAACAGATCTCTACAGGGCAAAGCTCCAATAAATAAATAAATAGGCAACACCCCCCCACCCACACCTTTTTATTTGGTGGTGAATAGTGCCACATCCAGCTGGCAGCCAGGCACTAGTGGTGTCCCCCAGGGATCAGTGCTGGGCCCCATCCTCTTCAATATCTTCACTGATGATCTGGATGAGGGGGTTGAGTCAGTCATCAGTAAATTTGCAGATGACACCAAGTTAGGAGCAGGTGTTGATCTGTTAGAAGGTAGAAGGGCTCTGCAGAGGAACCTTGACCGACTGGACAGATGGGCAGAGTCCAACAGGATGGCATTCAACAACTTCAAGTGCTGGGTGCTACACATTGGCCACAACAACCCCATGCAGTGCTACAGGCTGGGGTCAGAGTGGCTGGAGAGCAGCCAGGCAGAAAGGGACCTGGGGGTGCTGATTGACAGCTGGCTGAACATGAGCCAGCAATCTGCCCAGGGGGCCAAGAAGGCCAATGGCATCCTGGCCTGCATTAGGAAAAGTGTGGCCAGCAGGAGCAGGAGCAGTTTCCCTATGTTCCATGAGGCGGTGGTTGGAACTCTCCTTAGCAGCTTGGATCCCCACAAGTCCATGGGACCAGATGGGATTCATCCTAGGGTGCTGAGAGAGCTGGCAGATGAGCTGGCCAAGCCACTCTCCATCATTTTCCAGCAGTCCTGGCTCACTGGCGAGGTCCCAGAGGACTGGAAGCTGGCCAACGTGGTGCCCATCCATAAGAAGGGCCGGTTGGATGAGCCAGGGAATTACAGGCCTGTCAGCCTGACCTCAGTGCCAGGCAAGATCATGGAACAGGTCATCCTGAGTTCAATAACACAGCACTTAGAGGATGGCCAAGGGATCAGACCTAGCCAGCATGGATTTAGGAAGGGCAGGTCCTGCCTGACCAACCTGATCTCCTTCTATGATCAGGTGACCCGCCTGGTGGATGTGGGGAGGCCTGTTGATGTAGTCTACCTGGACCTCAGCAAGGCCTTTGACACCGTCCCCCATAGCAAACTGCTGGCCAAGCTGTCAGCCCATGGCTTGAACGGGAGCACACTGCGATGGGTTAGGAACTGGCTGGAGGGCCGAGCCCAGAGAGTGGTGGTGAATGGTGCCACATCCAGCTGGCAGCCAGTCACTAGTGGTGTGCCCCAAGGATCAGTGCTGGGCCCTGTGCTCTTTAACATCTTTATTGATGATCTGGATGAGGGCATTGAGTCCATCATCAGTAAATTTGCTGACGACACCAAGCTGGGGGCAAGAGTTGATCTGCTGGAGGGTAGAGAGGCTCTGCAGAGAGACCTCGACAGGCTGGACAGATGGGCAGAATCCAACGGCATGAGATTTAACGCATCCAAATGCCGGGTTCTGCACATTGGCCACAACAACCCCATGCAGTGCTACAGGCTGGGGTCAGAGTGGCTGGAGAGCAGCCAGGCAGAGAGGGACCTGGGGGTGCTGGTTGATGGTAGGCTTAACATGAGCCTGCAGTGTGCCCAGGCAGCCAAGAGGGCCAATGGCATCCTGGCCTGCATCAAGAACAGTGTGGCCAGCAGGAGCAGGGAGGTCATTCTGCTCCTGTACACTGCACTGGTTAGGCCACACCTCGAGTACTGTGTCCAGTTCTGGGCCCCTCAGTTTAGGAAGGATGTTGACTTGCTGGAACGAGTCCAGAGAAGAGCAACAAAGTTGGTGAGGGGTTTGGAACACAAGCCCTACGAGGAGAGGCTGAGGGAGCTGGGGCTGCTCAGCCTGGAGAAGAGGAGACTCAGGGGTGACCTTATCACTCTCTACAACTACCTGAAGGGAGGTTGTAGACAGGCTGATGATGGTCTCTTCTCCCAGGCACCCAGTACCAGAACAAGAGGACACAGTCTCAGGCTGCGCCAGGGGAGGTTCAGGTTGGATATTAGGAAGAAGTTCTATACAGAAAGAGTGATTGCGCTATGGAATGGGTTGCCCGGGGAGGTGGTGGAGTCGCCGTCATTGAAGGTGTTCAGAAGGAGACTTGATGGGGTGCTTGGTGCCATGGGTTAGCTGTTTGGGTGGGTTGGATTGGTTGATGGGTTGGACACGATGATCTTGAAGGTCTCTTCCAACCTGGTTTGGTTTATTCTAATAAAGGTTTATTCTAATAAAGCAGGGAAGTCATTGTACACCTGTACTCTGCATTGGTTAGGCCGCACCTTGAGTCCTGCGTACAGTTCTGGGCCCCTCAGTTTAAGAAGGACATCGAGACTCTTGAACATGCCCAGAGAAGGGCAACGAGGCTGGGGAGAGGCCTTGAGCACAAGCCCTATCAGGAGAGGCTGAGGGAGCTGGGGTTGTTTAGCCTGGAGAAGAGGAGGCTCAGGGGAGACCTTCTTGCTGTCTACAACTACCTGAAGGGAGGTTGTAGCCAGGAGGGAGTTGGTCTCGTCTTCCAGACAACCAGCACCAGAACAAGAGGACATAGTCTCAAGCTGTACCAGGGGAAGTTTAGGCTGGAGGTGAGGAGAAAATTCTTCCCAGAGAGAGTTGTTAGCCATGGGAATGTGCTGCACAGGGAGGTGGTGGAGTCACCAGCCCTGGAGGTGTTCAAGAGGGGATTGGACGTGGCACTTGGTGCCATGGTTTTGTAGTCATGAGGTGTTGGGTGAGAGGTTGGACTTGATCTTTGAGGTCTTTTCTAACCTTATTGAGTCTATGACTCTATTTGGTATTTGCAAGTTATGATCTACTCTTGGTTTTGGCCTTTAAACTCCATCATTGTGATATGGCAGTTAGTGGATGTACAATGAGGTAAAGAGAAGGTTTTCCTCCCAGCTTTTCTTTAAAAGATGAAAGAGAGGGGGGGAAAAAAACATCCAGGTATTTTCTGATAGCACTGAAAGCTTCACCTGAAAAGTTCACAATATCACAAAGGTTGGAAGAGACCTCAGAGATCATCAAGTCCAACCTGTCACCACAGATCTCATGACTACTTGTGCTGGGTTGAGGCAGCCCCCTTCCCCACCCCTGGCAACAATAAACACTCAGACAAACGGATTGCAAAAGTGATGGAAAGTTTAAATTGAAAGCAGTGAACACTTACAGAAAAGCAAAGGCGCAGTGTCAAAGAAAAATCCCAAAGCAGGCCCAGAGAGATCCCATCCCCACCTGAGGGTACACCCAAGACCCCCAGGGCTCCTTCTTCCCCCTCCCACTGCTAGGCTAGTCTCAGCTGGCCAGATCTGAGACTGCCCATCCCCCCATGGCCTTGGGCCTAGCCAGGCCCAAAGCCAGGAGACATCTCCCCCAGTTACCGGCTGACGGAGGAGGAAGAAAAGAGAGCATGCTAGACTCCGCACTGGATCTTATAGTGGTGCAAAGGATTGTGGTAGGAAATACTACAAAATTTCCTGTGTCCACCCCTCTGGGCTGGACTTCTGGACACAGGAAGTAAACATTGCAGGGGGGCACCCAGCTCAAACTACAACACTACTAAACCATGGCACCAAGTGCCACATCCAATCCCCTCTTGAACACCTCCAGGGATGGTGACTCCACCACCTCCCTGGGCAGCACATTCCTATAGACGATGATGGAGATTGGAGTCAATACAGCTGACCAATATGATCGAGTATTGTTCCTTTATTGTTCCAGTATTGCAGGCCTATGGTGCAGGTCTATGGTGCAAGTATAGCACAGTAAAGTAAAGCAAAGCATAGAAGAAGGGAAAGGAAAGGCAGAAGTGCGTAGCAAGGGAACTTCTACAACTTATATAAACTCGGAGTGCCTTGTTGGTATGGCTTCATTGGTTCCCTATGAGTGACCACACATCGCACTATTACAGATTATTGGTCCAACTACTGACGACACGCGAGGTTGTTGATGCAGGTGCATGTCCTGTTGTCCCAAGATAATTTTCTGTTTTATAGCTACCAGTGCCCTGTTTTAGTTACATGCTGCAGGCACAGCACTGTTTTGCCACACTGCTAGCTGGCTCTGCCCTTATGCTGAGCATGGCCTACCACCATGTCAGGCTCTAGGCCTGCACTGCCAGATTGCTCACACTGCTCGTTGCCGGCATTGCCACACATTCCCATGGCAAACAACTCTCTCTGTGAAGAACTTTCTCCTCACCTCCAGCCTAAACTTCCCCTGGCACAGCTTGAGACTGTGTCCTCTTGTTCTGGTGCTGGTTGCCTGGGAAAAGAGACCAACACCCTCTTGGCCACAACCTCCCTTCAGGGAGTTGTAGACAGCAAGAAGGTCTCCCCTGAGCCTCCTCTTCTCCAAGCTAAACAATCCCTCAGCCTCCACTCACAGGGCTGTGCTCGAGGCTTCTCACCAGCCTCGTTGCCCTTCTCTGGACACATTCAAATGTCTCTATGTTCTTCTTAAATTGAGGGGCCCAGAACTGGACACAGTATTCAAGGTGTGGCCTAACCAATGCAGAGTACAGGGGCACAATGACTTCCCTGCTCCTGCTGGCCACACTATTCTTGATGCAGTCCAGGATGCCATTGGCCTTCTTGGCCCCCTGGGCAGACTGCTGGCTCATGTTCAGGCAGCTGTCAATCAGCACCCCCAGGTCCAGTGAAACTATTGAGGGTTACTGAAATATTTGATTTTAATTCAGGTTTTAAGCTGACATTTTGGTCTGACTACACTGCCACTCCCTTGTCTTTAAGAAGGACGTTTGTATAATGGTATCTGCAGTGCCAGAGAGCTCTTTGCTTTGCAGACTTCGGCAAAGTGAAGGTCTGCCTGCTGCTCCTCAGGATGCAAAGCACCCTGCCTTACAATGCACACGCAGCTCACAGACGCCCCCTCCAGTCTTCCTCACCGACCTGAAAGAGGGATGATGCCTCAACAGAACCCAAGGGTTTCCTTCAGGTTAATTAGCCGTTAATGGTTACAGGAACAATGTAGATTGTAGTTCACAAAACAGCGAACAAAGGACAAGTGGAGCCTACTCATACCCCACGGGAGCCCTGGCAGCGGCCAGGAATCATCTAATCATAGAATGGTTTGGATGGAAAGGGACCTTTAAAGGTCATTCAGCACAAGCCCCCTGCAGGAACATCTTAAACTACATCAGCTTGCTCAGAGTCCCAACAAAGGTGACATGGAATGTTTCCAGGGATGGGGCATCTACCACCCCCCTGGGCAACCTGTGCCCTCAGCAGATACGATTTCTCTCTTCTGTCTACTGTAAACCTCCCCATCCTCACAGCAGATGTGCTCCAACCCTCTGATCATGTTTGTAGCCTCCTCTGTACCCAGTCCAACAGGTCCATCTCTTTCCTGTGCTGAGGACCCCAGATCTGGACACAGCCCTGCAGGTGGGCTCCCACCAGTGCAGACCAGAGGAGCAGCATCCATGCATGAATGCAGCCCAGGACACAGCTGCCAGCTCATGTCCAGCTTTTCACCCATCAGCACCCCCAAGTGCTTCTCCACACTGCTGCTCTCCATCCCTCAGCCTGGATTGATAGCAGGGGTTGCCCTGACTCTGGTGCAGTATCTTACATTCACATTCTTAAATCTCCTGAGGTTCACCTGCTGTCCAGGGGAAAGCAACAGAAGCAGGCAAGGCCTGCAGGACCAACTTCCAACCACTCATGGCCTGACCCTCAGTCAGACAATGCACAAGAACAGAGTTGTACACACTCTGAACCCTGTTGCTAAGCTTTGGGTTGCTTCACCTGTGCTAGAGAAGACAGCTGTAATTTATTTTAGCATTATTGCATTATTACAAGTCCAAGTGCCGAGTGCTGCACTTTGGCTACGGCAATCCCATGCAGAGCTACAGGCTGGGGTCGGAGTGGCTGGAAAGCTCCCAAACAGAGAGGGACCTGGGGGTACTGATCGACAGCCACCTGAATATGAGCCAGCAGTGTGCCCAGGTGGCCAGGAGGGCCAATGGCATCCTGGCCTGCATTAGGAGTAGTGTGGCCAGCAGGGGCAGGGAAGTCATAGTTTCATAGTTTCATTCAGGGTTGGAAGGGACCACAAGGATCATCTAGTTCCAACCCCCCTGCCATGGGCAGGGACACCCCACACTAGATCAGGCTGGACAGAGCCTCATCCAGCCTGCTCTTAAACACCCCCAGGGACGGGGCCTCGACCACCTCCCTGGACAACCCATTCCAGGGTTTCACCACTCTCATGGTGAAGAACCTCCTCCTCACATCCAGCCTGAATCTCCCCACCTCCAGCTTCATTCCATTCCCCCTAGTCCTATCACTACCTGAGATCCTGAGAAGTCCTTCCCCAGCCTTCCTGTAGGCCCCCTTCAGATACTGTAAGGCCACAATTAGGTCTCCTCGGAGCCTTCTCTTCTGCAGACTGAACAGCCCCAACTCCTTCAGTCTGTCCTCATAGGAGAGGTGCTCCAGCCCTCTGATCATCCTCGTGGCCCTTCTCTGGACACGTTCCAGCACCTCCACATCCCTCTTGTAATAGGGGCTCCAGAACTGGACACAGTACTCCAGGTGGGGTCTCACCAGGGCTGAGTAGAGGGGGAGGATCACCTCCCTCGACCTGCTAGCCACACTTCTCCTGATGCAGCCCAGGATCTGATTGGCTTTGCGGGCTGCAAGTGCACACTGAGAGCTCATGTTGAGCTTTTTGTCCACCAGCACCCCCAAGTCTCTCTCCTCAGGGCTACCCTCCAGCCAGTCACTGCCCAGCCTGTATTTGTGCCTGGGATTGCCTCGACCCAGATGCAGGACCCTGCACTTGCTCTTATTGAACTTCATGAGGTTGGCCTGTGCCCACCTCTCCAGCCTGTCAAGGTCCCTCTGGATGGCCTCCCTTCCCTCCAGCGTGTCTGCTGCACCACACAGCTTGGTGTCATCAGCAAACTTGCTGAGGGTGCACTCAATGCCACTGTCCATGTCCCCCACAAAGATGTTGAATAAGACAGGTCCCAGGACTGATCCCTGAGGGACTCCACTTGTCACTGGCCTCCACTGGGACATGGACCCATTGACAGCCACTCTTTGGGTGCGGCCATCAAGCCAGTTCCTTATCCATCTAGTGGTCCACCCATCAAACCCATGTGTCACCAGTTTGGAGACCAGGATGTGGTGTGGGACAGTGTCAAAGGCTTTGCTCAGGTCCAGGTAAACGACATCAGTTGCTCGCCCCTCATCTATTAATTTTGTCACCTAATTAATAGATGAGTCATTGTGCCCTGTACTCTGCTTTGGTTAGGCCACACCTTGAGTACTGTGTCCAGTTCTGGGCCCCTCAGTTTAAGAAGGACATCGAAACACTTGAACATGTCCAGAGAAGGGCAACAAGGCTGGTGAGAGGCCTTGAACACAAGCCCTATGAGGAGAGGCTGAGGGAGCTGGGATTGTTTAGCCTGGAAGAAGAGGAGGCTCAGGGGTGACCTCATTGCCCTCTACAACTACCTGAAAGGTGGTTGTAGCCAGGAAGGGGTTGGCCTCTTCTCCCAGGCAACCAGCACGAGAACAAGGGGACACAGTCTCAAGCTGTGCCAGGGGAGGTTTAGACTCGAGGTGAGGATGAAATTCTTCACCGAGCGAGTCATTCGTCATTGGAACGGGTTGCTCAGGGAGGTGGTTGAGTCACCGTCCCTGGAGGCGTTCAAGAGGGGATTGGACGTGGCACTTGGTGCCATGGTCTAGTCATGGGGTCTGTGTTGATAGGTTGGACTCGATGATCCTCGAGGTCCTTTCCAACCTAAGTTATACTGTGATACTGTGTTAATTATCTGTCTCTCCTGTGCAGACACAGGTTAACATGCACAAACAATTCTGTCTTGGCTGGTGCTGAAGGAAGAACTGGTCTGTGCACCACTTCTGCCCTTGTTGCAGTGCTGTTTCACAGATCCCCAAGGAAGTAGCAGCATGCAGCCAACATCCATCACCAGAATAAGAGGACACAGTCTCAAGCTGTGCCAGGGGAGGTTTAGGCTGGATGTTAGGAAGAAGTTCTTCACCGCAAGAGAATTGGCCATTGGAATGTGCTGCCCAGGGAGGTGGTGGAGTCACCATCCCTGAAGGTGTTTAGGAAGAGACTGGATGGGGTGCTTGGTGCCATGGTTTAGTTGATGAGATGGTGTTGGGTGATGGATTGGACTTGATGATCTCAAAGGTCTTTTCCAACCTGGTTTATTCTATTCTATTCTATTCTATTCTTTATCAGCTTAAGAGTGTTCCTTCACTCTTTCCAGCACCAAGGAGAAAACACTCTTCATCCTTTTACATGGCAGTTTCATTCCAGTTGCATCCACACAAAGCTGCTGCCAGGGAAGGAGAGATCGTCTCTAGAAACCTTCTAGAAACCAGGGCTGGCAATAAGGGCTGTGAGCAACTGCAGGCATCACTAACTCAGTTACAAATCATTTTGCCTGGATGAGGTCATTATGTTCAGAGTCCCACCATTACCCAGCTCCACTAAGTCTGCTGCTAAACCATGTCCCTTAGCACCACATCCAGGCATCTTTTAAGCACTGCCAGGGATGGTGATTCAACCACCTCCTTGGACAGCCTATTCCAGTGTTGAGTAACCCTTTTGGTGAAGAGGTTTCTTCTAATGTCCAGCCTAAACCTCCCATAGTGCAGTGTGAGGCCATTTCCTCTCATACTGTCTCTTGTTACTTGGGGAAAGAAACCGACCCACAGCTTCCTACAGCTTTCTTTCAGAGAGTTGTAGAGAAGTTCTGCTCTCAGCCTCTTCTTATCCATGCTACACAACCCCAGTTCCCTCAGCTGCCCCTCAGCAGACCCATGTTCCAGACCCTTCACCAGCTTCACTGCCCTGTCTCTAGACCCACTCCAGTACTTTGAAGTCTGTCTTGTAGTGAGTGCCCTAAAACTGAATCCAGTATTCAAGGTGTGGCCTCTCCTGTGCCGAGTCCAGGAGGACAATCACTTCCCCGGCCCTGCTGGCCACACTGTTCTTGACATGAATAATGTTCTGAGCTAGCAATGCACCACTCCCTCATCACAACTTACTATGCCCTTGTTTATTTGGTATTAACTTACACTGCAACTAAGCTCATCAAACTATCCAGAAGAAAAGAAAGAAGGGCAGGCTTGTCTGTAAGGCCTTCCAATATCTGAAGTGGGCTACAAGAAAGCTGGGGAGGGACTTCTTAGGGTGTCAGAGAGTGACAGGACTAGGGGGAATGGGACAGAAATAGAAATGGGTAGATTCAGATTGGATGTTAGGAAGAAGTTCTTCCCCATGAGGGTGGTGAGACACTGGCACAGGTTGCCCAGGGAGGTGGTGGATACCTCATCCCTGGAGGTTTTTGCAGCCAGGCTGGATGTGGCTGTGAGCAACCTTATGTAGTGTGAGGTGTCCCTGGCCATGGCAGGGGGGTTGGAACTGGATGATCCTTGAGGTCCCTTCCCACCCTGACAATTCTATGATTCTATGCTAATAGTTTTCAAAATGGAGCTGCTGCTAGCTTAGTACAAACAGCAAGGAGGAGGAGGCCAAACAGCCCCAATGACTGAGCAGTACAAGACAGAGAGCAGATTTCCTGAGGTTTCTAGCACCCTGTTGCTCTCCACCCTCAGCCCAAGATGCAGCATTTCAGAGAAACACTGGGAGAAATCACAAACTTAATCAATGTCCAGCACTTCACCCACTCCCAGATTCTGAGGCAACCTGCTCCTTCATTTTGTCTCATCAGAAAGGAAATCTGTTCTTCCAGGCAGCAAAACCAGGGCACTGACACTGCAATTAATGCAAAAGTATAATGCAAAAAGGACTAAGGTGAGGAAGCTGAAGGCAATGATCAGGTGAGATGAGACTGCCACTCAGCAAGGGAAGTGTGATGGTGCAATGTAAAGCAGACAGAAGTGATGGTAGGATGATTGATCTCCAAAGTCCCTGCAGCAGAAGGGAATGGGCAGAACTAAAATGGAGTGCTGCAGGTACAACTCAGCTTTCCTACAGTGTTCCTGCAGTGAGAATGCTGCTAAAGTGTTATTGATTCCCATAAGCAGTTGGAGAAGACAAGGGATATAGTGTCAAGGAACAGGAGACTGATCTGTGGCTGAGAAAGTCCAGAGTCCACTTCTGCCATCAGTTTTGCTGGCAAATGACTTCAGTAGTGCCTCAGCATTCACCTCCAGTGGGCAAGATGCATCCTTTATAAAGTCTTTTAACAGCTGCTGCTGAAATCCACTGAGCAATGAACACCAAATACTGCTGACAAAGGTGCGTAGGCATAAAAATTCCAACTCCATATATGACACAAAAAAAATAACCTTGAGATGCAACACTCAAATACCAATACCCAGAGTAAGAACCGACCTGCTCACACCCCATCCTGCCCCATGCTCTGACTCTCCTTTCTCCAGGCTCCAATTTGAGAGACCTGAGGTGCAAGCCTCTCTTGGCAACGATTTCTCAATTCACAAACACAACTCGATACGAGTAGGCAGGGAAATTCGGAGGCATACCTTTTCTCTATGGAGTCAATGTTGGAGTGCAGCAGCCACAGCTCCTCAGCGTTGTCTTGGCGCCGTGAAGAAAAAATCAGATGATGGCCGGTTAAACAGAGAGTCCCCTCCACAGCCAGGTAGAAGGGGCGGTGCAAGACTACGTTGTCTACTCGGGGTGTCTTGATCAGCTCCGCAAACTCCATGCTTGGAAGCGAACAGGCCCCGTGAAGCCTTGCCACAAAAACTTGCTGAGGAAAACGGCAACCAACCTCAGCAACGGGATGGAGGGCCTGGGGATGGTCTACAAGGGGCGAGCAGCCCTGAAGGGGCGCAAGGGCACAACCCGAGGGGTGATCCCGTTTCTTGGCAGGCTGGAGAGAGCCAGCACCGTGGTGGATGATGCGGGGAGAAGAAAGGGACGAGGCGGGGGTTAACCCAAGTCCCACCACCGCCTCTGAGAAGATCGATGCCCTCGCAGGGCCCCTGTGCCAAGGGCCCGACCGAGGAGGTCCTGGAGGGTGACTCGGCAGCTGACAGAGGAGAGCAGGGGGGAGGATGGTGAGGGGGGAACCTCAGTGCTTGACAAAAGGTAGTGTGGGCCCAGATGAGCAGGGGGAGAGAGCGCTCAATAAGCCAGGAAGGGGAGCACCGAGCGCCGGAAGTGAGGTAGCGGCGGAGGAGAGGTAGCGGCCGCGCCGAGCTGAGCTGCCCGATGACCCCCAGGCCCCGCCGCTCCCAGCAGGCGCGCAGCGAAGCGGTTCCGGCCGGAAGCTCAGAGGTTCCTACCGGACCTTCGGTGCACACGTGACACGCAAAGACCAATCCCTGCCCGCGCCTGCCCTTACCGGAAACAATCCTCCTGAATAAGGGCCCGGCGCGCCCTGCGACCTGACAACTAGCGTTCTGGGGCCGCACCAACAGATATTTAAGAGATGGGCGGGGCCGGAGGGGATGGCGGGCACGAAGGACGCGGGACCTTGCCGGGTGAAAGCCAATGGAAAAGGGTCATCGACGCGGGCCTGGGGCGGGGCAGGATGCTGGGGGCGTGGCGTGCTCCGTGCACGGAGCGGGAAGGGGGGGAGCCAGGGTGACGAGGGGCGGTGGGGGAGCGGCTGGAGCTCGGTGCCCAGGCTGGAGCGGGCAGGAGTCCCGTGTTGTGCAAAGAGCTGAGAAGCTCTGGAGCAAGCAGGGAGCAAGCAGAAGCTCAGAGTCACAGGCTGGGTGTGGGAGGCCGGCAGGAATCCACGGCGAAGGCTCAGCAGCACAGTGTGGTGGGTTGAGAGAGAAGGCCTAGCTTTCTCTCCCCCACAAAGAGGAAAAAAAACACAGCTAACTCAGCCGGAGAAGCGGAAGGGATGCTATATTTTACAAGCAATGTGGAAAATGCAAGATATGTACACAAAATATACAGTATTTACAATATATATACAGAAATAGACAGCAAAGTAAAAAAAACAAGAATACAGGAACAAAATTCCCTCCTCCGGACAGAGGAGGGTTCCCCCCCTGTACCCCCTTCTCTCCCCTTACCTCCCTTTTTTCCCAAAGAGGGTTAGAAACAGAGAAAAAGGCAGTTATTAATAAAGCAGAATTCTAGTAGGCCTATTAGTAGGATTAGTTGCTTATCTGTTCAAGGTCGCTCTGGCAAAGAGCCCAGAAGCAGGCAAGCTGGAAGAGAGAAGGAAAGGGACGAACTGAGAAAAAACTCCAGCTGCTCTAAAACTTAAAACTGCATTCTACTAATCTACCAATGAAATTCGTTTAGAACATCGATGTTTTCATTGTCTTCACCAAAACATTTGGCCAGAGTGTCCCAGCACTGTCCCTTTCTTAAAGGCACAGCCTCAAACGGTCACAGTCCACCCCTTCTAAACAATTTTAATTGGCTGTACATACTGTCCATCCAATTCAAAACAATATTTACAGTTTGTAAGTAAAGTTCATAGTCCATTCCGGCTATACTCAGATGTAGATGATTCAAAAGTCCAAGAAAATCAGGAAAAGAGAAAAATGGAAAACAGTTTGTCTCTTTGCAGACGAAGCAAAGAAAAGGGAAACAGGGATTCTCAGGGTCTCTTAGTTGACTCAGGGTTCTCAGGGTTTGTGCACCGTTGATTCCTGTGGTGAAGAGGTTATTAAATTTATGAATATGAAATATGAATTATGAAAAATATTATTTTATTAATTATCAAACTATTAATAACCGATGAATCACCAACTTATATACATGTTCTAGTGCACGTTCGTGAAATACATTCCACAACTGGCTTAGTATTATGATTTTAACGTAATTGAACTATCTATAAACCCTTTCTATATTTATATAACGAAGGGTGCAGTTCCGCCGCTTGGCCACTAGATGGAGACTCGGCGGGACGCGGGCGGCTTCTGGCTATACACAGCAGTATTATAATCTTTCTGTGCGTCAGCGCTTACTCTGCTAGACGCGGATACTTTGAACTGAGTGCTAGTGGGTGGAAAGCACGTGGACAATATTCAATCCCCTTCAGACAACAGGGATCGGTCCTGGTCGGGGTCGGTCCGTGGGATCGGCCCTCAGAAGTCGGCTCGCACGGCAGGGCGGGACGACGGTGGCTGGTAGGTGGGCTCGAACGACGGAAGCAGGCGAAGCTACGGGGGTCGGCCCAACCACGGCGGTTCTCGGGGCTGATGCAAACAGCCTCAGGGGGAGAATGCGGCTGCGTTAGGCGGCAGATTCTCTTTAATGAGGTTAAAGGAGCAACAGGACTCTCGTAGTGGTCCCGGGTCCGGTGCAATACAAGCACGAACAATGCTCTGGTTTTCCCTGGAATTCACAGGGCTCAGAGCGGCACTCGGCGGCTCTGAGAGAGCGGCACTCGGTATTGATCAAGTCCCTTCTCCCCGGCAACTGGGCAGATCTTACCCGCGGGGGTTGGTCCAGTCCTCCGGTGGCACGATGGGCTCTTCCGATCGGCACGACTGGTTGTAGCAATGCTGAGCTCCTCAGGCTCAGCGAAGGTCCTCCCTCTGGGCTTCTTCAACAATGCAGAGGCTTCCAGTATGCGTGCATGTATAACAGAAGCTAACAACAATAAGCTCAATGGCAAAGGCTGCAGCTCGAGACTTACTCTCTCGAGCAAGCACAGAGACAAAGTAAATGAGGGGGCAACGTGTTCACCAACTGGGGTGATACTTATAGATTCCTCGAGGCTGGGCTTGACCAATGGGCATTCTCATAAGCAACTGGCTTCAGCCTATAGAAAGCGTGAAGCTAGAATTATGCCCATACTTGGTGTCAGCACAAGCGCTGCATGCGCTGGGTGCGTGCAAGCCTGGCTAATGCCTTGGCTTTTGTCTCCCTCCTAGAGGGAGGGGGAACTTGCCCACATGCTGGGACAAGATTCAGTATTGGGGCATAATGTGCCTTCACCACAATTCCTCATAGATTCTTCCTTTGGACACGATGTAGATGTACAACAGTTCAAAATTAACCTCTTTCAGCTAAAGTTAAATTTCTTTGTGGAATACACTGTATTTCCCCATTCTCTTGCATTACCCAATAAGTGTGACCCGGGCCTTCAGCTGAAACCACCCCTCAGACAGATTTAGTCTCTCCATTTTTACCTAACAGATTCTTTTCTCTAACAACAGGAACTCTATCACCTTCTACTTTCTGTAGCAGATCTGAATGTGCCGGTCCAGCTTGGTTCACTGAACCTCTACTATTTCCGTTTCAGTGGTAAGCTCCACCGGGAACACACTGAGACCAGGAGCCTCGGAAAAGCACGAACTGCTGCCTTTTCAACCTGAGGGACCCGCACGGAATCGCTATGCTCAGCAAGGATCGTCTCTCGCCGATTCTCCACGTGCTCGGGATTGTTCAGGCTCCCCTGCGTGCTGCGGCAGTTTAAAAGCCCGTGGCAGCTCTCGGCAGCTTCTGTTTCAGCCCGGCTTCTCGCTCGGACGTGCGCGCCGCCACTTTTTTTTTAAAAAACTTTCTCTAGTAGGTCCCGTGGGCAGGGCTAGCCATGGTGGTAACTCGCCGCAATAACTCCTTTAAAAAGTCAGTCTCGACTCAGACTGAGGGGGATTATAAGCAGGTAGGTAGGTGTCATAAGCAAGAGGTAGGTGTCCAGGCATCTAGCTGCAGACGGTGCTGGAGCCTGGCACTTGAGATGCAGGGTAGCGGAGACAATTCCTGCATTAGGTGTGAGCAGATGGACTATCTGCTTAGCCTGGTGGCCGGACTGAAGGACGAGGTTGCTAGACTTAGAGATGTAAGTGATTGTAGAAGGGTGACGAACCTGAGTAACCAGGCTCTGCAGGCCCCCCCAGCAGAGGCCGGTTATCCAAAAAGCAGAGGGGAATGGACACAGGTTCCTCTCAAAAGACGCAAGGTTAAACCTCCTTGCCTCCCCTCACCCCCCCCACTGCCCTTGGAAAACAATTACGGGGCATTGGAAGTTGAGGGTGAGGTGATTCTGATATCGGAGGACACACCATCTGGGGTTTTCCCTGTGGCAAAACAGCCTAAGGTTAAACAGCCTAAGGTTAAACAGCCTTTCCCTGGCATCAGGACTTGCTCCCTTAAAAAAAAGAGGAGGGTAATTGTTATTGGTGATTCCCTCCTGAGGGGAACAGAGGGCCCCATATGTCGGGCAGACCCTACTCACAGGGAGGTTTGTTGCCTTCCAGAAGCTATGGTTGGAGATGTTACCAGAAGACTGCCTGGTATGGTGCAGCCCTCTGACTGTTATCCCTTGATACTTATGCAGTTAGGGAATGATGATGTTGCAACCAGAACTCCCAGGGCTATCAAAGATGACTTCAGGGCCCTGGGAGATCTGGTTGAGGGGTCAGGTGCACGAATAATTTTTTCGTCTATACCCTTAGTTGCAGGAGGGAATACCATAAGGAACAGGTCAGCAGCTGAAGTCAACAAGTGGCTTAGAGGCTGGTGCAGTGTCGAGGGTTGCAAGGGAAAGGCCTCCCCCCCCGGAAAGTGAAAGGGAAAAAAAAATTCACAGCTGAATTAGCAAAGCAATGGGTGCTGTATATATACAAAGCCGTTTAGGGAAACGCAGGGAAATATATACAGAATTTACAGTATTTACAATATATACAGTAATATACAACAAAGTGGCACAGAAATAAGAGAGTTCCCCCCTGCTCTGCTGAGGGGGTTCCCCACCTCTGCTCCCCCTTCTCTCCCCCTTTCCCCAGAGAGGGTTAGAAAGAGAGAAAAGAGAAAAAAATTAGAAGCAGTTATGTGTTAATTGGAAAGCAGTTAATACAGGCCTTGCAGTTTATCAGTTTCAAGGTCAAGCCTTGGCCGAAAGCCCAGAACACTGTGAGCTGCAAACCACCCAAGGAGGGGACGACAGACTGACCAGAAAAGTGCAGGAAAGCCCAAGATACTCTGCTGCACTGCCAGTTCAGAAGGTGCTTCCTCCCACTCTACCAATGAAATTAGTTTAGATCTGTCTTTTCGTTTACAAACATCCTATCACAATATTCCCTTTCTTAAGGGGACAGCCTCAAACGGTCACAGTCCACCCCTTCTAAACAATTTCATTGGCTGTTCATATGGGTTGCCCGGGGAGGTGGTGGAGTCGCCGTCATTGAAGGTGTTCAGAAGGAGACTTGATGGGGTGCTTGGCGCAATGGGTTAGCTGTTTGGGTGGGTTGGATTGGTTGATGGGTTGGACACGATGATCTTGAAGGTCTCTTCCAACCTGGTTTGGTTTATTCTACTAAAGGTTTATTCTAATACTGTCCATTCAATCCAAAACAACATTTACAGTTTGTAAGTAAAGTTCATAGTCCATTCCAGCTATGCTCAGATGTAGATGATTCAAAAGTCCAAGAAAATCAGAAAATGAGAAAAATGGAAAACAGTTCATTTCCTTCGCCGACGAAGCGACGAAAAGGGAAACAGGGATTCTCAGGGTCTCTTAGTTGACTCAGGGCTCTCAGGGATCTCAGGGTTCGTGCACAGTAGATTCCTCGTAGATTCTTCCTTTGGACACTATGTAGCTATACAACAGTTTGAAATTAACCTCTTTCAGCTAAAGTTAAATTTCTTTGTGGTATACACTGAATTTCCCCATTCTCTTGCATTACCCAATAAGTGTGACCCGGACCTTCAGCTGAAACCACCCCTCGGACAGGTTTAGCCTCTCCTGAGGCTGAAAATACCCAAACAGTTTTACCTAACAGATTCTTTTCTGTAAAAACAGGAACTCATAGTATCATAGTATCATTCAGGGTTGGAAGGTACCACAAGGATCATCTAGTTCCAACCCGCCTGCCATGGGCAGGGACACCCCACACTAGATCAGCCTGGCCAGAGATTCATCTAGCCTGGTCTTAAACACCTCCAGGGATGGGGCCTCAACCACCTCCCTGGACAACCCATTCCAGGGCTTCACCACTCTCATGGTGAAGAACTTCTTCCGCATGTCCAGCCTGAATCTCCCCACCTCCAGCTTCATTCCATTCCCCCTAGTCCTATCACTACCTGAGATCCTGAGAAGTCCCTCCCCAGCCTTCCTGTAGGCCCCCTTCAGATACTGGAAGGCCACAATTAGGTCACCTCGGAGCCTTCTCTTCTGCAGACTGAACAGCCCCAACTCCTTCAGTCTGTCCTCATAGGAGAGGTGCTCCAGCCCTCTGATCATCCTTGTGGTCCTTCTCTGGACACGTTCCAGCACCTCCACATCACCTTCTACTTTCTCTATCGCCTTCTACTTTCTGTAGCAAATCTGAATGTGCAGGTCCAGCTCGGTTCACTGAACCTCTACTATTTACCAGCCAGGTTGCTTGTGCTAAATGTTTTTCCCAGTTTTTCAAAGATTCACCCCCCATGGCTTTAAGAGTGGTCTTCAACAAACTGTTGTAGTGTTCAATCTTCCCTGCAGCTCGTGCATAGTAGGGAATATGGAATATCCACTCAATAACGGGCTCTTTTGCCCAGTTCCTTACAAGGTTCTTTTTAAAATGAGTTCCGTTGTCTGACTCAATCCTCTCTGGAGTTCCGTGTCTCCACAGGATTTGTCTCTCCAGACCGAGAACGGTGTTGCGTGCAGTTGCATGTGGAACTGGATAAGTTTCCAACCATCCAGTGTTTGCCTCTACCATAGTAAGCACATATTGCTTACCAGAACGAGAACGTGGTAGAGTGATGTAGTCAATCTGCCAAGCTTCACCATACTTGTACTTGGACCATCTGTCACCATACCACAAGGGCTTAAGTCGTTTTGCCTGCTTAATAGCAGCACAAATGTCACAGTCATGGATGACTTGTGTGATAGCATCCATGGAAATGTCTATGGATCTGTCACGAGCTCATTGGTATGTTGCATCTCTGCCTTGATGTCCTGACGAATCATGAGCCCACCGAGCTAAGAATATCTCACCTCGGTGTTTCCAGTCAAGATCAAGATTAGAGTCCATGTCTACTTGAGAAACTCTTGCAGCTAGATCTGCCTGATGGTTGTGTTGCTGTTCCTCAGTAGCTTTGCTCTTAGGAATGAGAGCATTGACGTGTCTCACTTTCACTGAAATTCTCTCGATTCGATCAGCAACGTCCTGCCACAGGTTGGCTGCCCAAATGGGTTTTCCTTTCCTCTGCCAACCACTCTTCTTCCAGTTCTTTAGCCAACCCCATAGAGCATTGGCTACCATCCATGAGTCGGTGTAGAGATAAAGCTTTGGCCATCTCTCATGTTCAGCCACGTCGAGAGCTAGCTGGACAGCTTTTACCTCTGCAAACTGACTGGATTCTCCTTCTCCATCTTTCGCCTCTGCAACTCGGCGTGTTGGACTCCACACTGCAGACTTCCACCTTCGCTTGTTTCCAACAAGACGACAGGAACCGTCTGTGAAAAAAGCATATTTCTTTTCATCATCGGAAAGTACATTGTAAGGAGGAGCTTCCTCAGCACGAGTTACTTTCTCCTCTGGAGGTTTAGCACAGTTGGTACCTTCAGGCCAACTTGAGATCACCTCCACTAGACCAGGTCTTTCAAGATTTCCCATTCGAGCTCTCTGTGTTATCAGAGCCATCCACTTAGACCATGTTGAGTCTGTGGCATGATGTGGTGTGGAGCCTTTGCCATTGAACATCCAATTCAAAACTGGTAATCTGGGAGCTAAGAGAAGTTGTGATTCAGTTCCAATTACTTCATAAGATGCTTTTACTCCTTTCATAGGCAGCTAAAATTTCTTTCTCTGTTGGAGTATAATTAACCTCTGAACTTCTGTAACCTCGACTCCAGAAACCAAGAGGTCGTCCGCGTGTCTCACCTGGAGCTTTTTGCCACGAGCACCAGGTTGGACCATTGTCACTTGCAGCCGTGTACAAAATGTTCTTAATGTCTGGACCATCTCGGACAGGTCCCAGACCCATTCCTTGAACTACCTCTTGCTTTATCTGGTGAAAGGCTGCTTGTTGTTCAGGTCCCCAGTGGAAATGGTTTCTCTTTCGAGTCACATCATACAGAGGTTTCACAATTTGACTGTATCCAGGAATGTGCAGTCTCCAAAATCCCACTATCCCCAAGAAACGTTGGGTCTCCTGCTTGTTTGTGGGATTTGCCATGGTGGAGACTCTATTTACCACATCCACTTGAATGTGTCGGCGTCCATCCTGCCACCGCACTCCCAGAAACTGAATCTCTGTGGTAGGTCCTTTCACCTTGTCTCGCTTGATGGCAAAGCCTGCATTCAGAAGAATGTCAATGATTTTGTTACCTTTCTCGAAGACTTCCTCAGCAGTTTTACCCCAGACAATGATATCATCGATGAACTGGATGTGTTCTGGAGCACCACCTTTCTCCAGAGCATCGAGGATCACTGCATGACAGATGCTTGAGCTGTGGATCCAGCCCATTGGCAGCCTGTTGAAAGTGTACTGGATTCCTCTCCAGGTGAAAGCAAACTGAGGCCTGCATTCCTCTGCTATGGGAATAGAGAAAAATGCATTAGCAATGTCTATGGTAGCATACCATTTGGCCTCTTTGGATTCCAGCTGATATTGAAGTTCCATCATGTCTGGTACTGCTGCACTCATAGGTGGAGTCACTTCATTCAGGGCTCGGTAGTCGACCGTCAGACGCCAGTCTCCATTCTGCTTCCGCACAGGCCACACTGGACTGTTGAATGGTGAATGAGTTTTGCTGACGACTTTCTGACTCTCCAACTGACGAATCAGGTTCTGAATGGGCAACAAAGAGTCACGGTTGGTTCTGTATTGTCTGTGATGCACAGTCTGAGAAGCAACCGGCAATTTAATGTCCTGTATCTTGTGTTGTCCCACAACTGCAGATTCATCAGAAAGCTCAGGCCTAGCAGACAGCTTCAATTTTTGTCCATCAATTTCTATAGAAGCTACTCCAAAAGCCCATTTGTAACCTCTAGGGTCTTTGAAACGCCCTTCTCTCAGAAAATCAATTCCCAAAATACAAGGTGCATCAGGTCCGGTCACAACTGTATGCTTCCTCCATTGTTTACTGGTTAGACTTATATTAACCTCCACCTTACTTAACTCTTGAGACCCACCAGTGACTCCCAGAATAGTTATAGACTCCGATCCCTGATAATTTGATGGCATTATGGTGCACTGAGCTCCTGTGTCAACCAAGGCCCTGTACTTCCGAAATTGTGAAGTGCCAGGCCACAGGATGTACACATCCCAATAGATTCTATTATCTCTGTTATCCCCCTCCTCCCCCTATTGGGAGGTAGGGCACCCCTAGTTATGGGGAACATGCCCACATGTGCATTGCGCACAGTGTGCAGTGTTATAGCTTTGCATGTTATAACTGGAGCCACTGTTGGAGCTACTAGACTTGTTCTGGGGAACTGTGGAAGTAACAGCTACCCTTCTGGTATTGCTACCTCGGGTTCTGCCACTTTGCAGTTCCCTCAGTCTCCTGAAAAGATTAGAAGTTGGTTGGCCATCCCAGCGGTTCATGTTCTCACCAATCTGATCACGCAGAGTTATCCAAATAGTTCTACGTGACTGCCTTGGTGGTCTCTTTTGATTTGATCTGTTTTGGAATGACCTTCTTGGAGGACGTGTATTCCGCACAGATGAAACTTGTATCCACCTGGAGGAAGAATTGAAATTATCCCTTTGTGCCAATTGGGATATGGAATTTCTAAATTCATCCTTTAACTCTCTTATGCAATTCTGTATATCACCAGACATAGTTTCAATGTCTGAAACCAAAGAACCACGTGTCATGCTATCCTCCAATTGTCTCATTTGATCACTGAATTGGCCAACTGTAGGAGAAGCTCCACCATAATTTCTTGACACAATTCTGCTTGCCAGAATGTTTGCATAATTAGAAGGAGCAAGCTTGATGATCTTTTTAGCAAGACCAATACCCACAGGAATGTGATCTGCATTCAGAGTTTCATGTTCACCATAGAGTAGCTCTCTAACAGCAAATTCTCTCAAGCGCTTAATTCCCTCATCTATGGTAGTCCAGGGTTTAGGATTCCATGGAAGATCATCTCGGGAAGGGTATCTCAGGGCAACCGCCGTTAAAATGCGTATCCACAGATTAACCTTACCGAGAACCCTGCCTAGATGTCTATCTATTCCATTATCCCTCGAGAGAGTTCCTAACTGAGCTGCTGACTTGTCTCCAACTGTTAGAGCTGGAGCACCTGTATCATAACACCTACTAAGCCAAGCTAGAACTGGCTCCTTATCTGCCCTCGTGTAGTCTTTACGGATATTTCTCTATTCCTCACGCAGCGAGGAGCAGTCGGTTATGTCATCTTGTAGCTCCTCCCCCTCAACTGGTTTCCCTAATAATCCTGCAGTCATTTTCTCAAGGATCTCTTTAAGCTGAGAACCACCTTTGCCAGCTCCTGTCCTAGCTGCATCTCTATCCTGCTTTGCTCTCACTAGGTTAGCTAGATCTTTAAAACAAACCTTTTCTTCCTCCTCAGCAGGATCTCTTCTAGTAGAGGGCCCCTCACCAGGATCAGTCTCTAACTCTTCTTCTCCATCATCTTTGGTCTTTCCACCTCTAGTCTTTAAAACAGCCACCTTAACTGGAGCTGTGTTTGAATTTACAGCCACCTCAATAGAAGCTGACAGGTCCTGAGATAAATCAGCTGCTGGGGCAGTGATTTCCCGTCCCACCGAGAGAGTGGGCAGAAATGACGTTGCTCCGTTGATGGCTGACAGAGAAGAAGGAGGAGGAGAAGGAGTAGGCGCCATGTTGATACCAGCCGCCGCCCTTGGCAGCTTGCCAGAATCAGCAGCAAAGTCATTTAGAGCAGCCTTTCCAATTAAGTTCTTAGCTTTCTTTTTAACTCACACAGATTCTCCACATTCTTCATCGCTAGATGTCTATGGGACTGACCCAGAGCTATGCCGTTTTCTCTTTGATCTAGTTTTAATAACAAAACACGCCCTGGACACCTTCTTCTCCCAACGCCAGGAATACAGAGAATACACATTAGTTATTTCACAGTATTTCACAGTATCACTTAGTTTGGAAAGGACCTCGAGGATCATCGAGTCCAACCTATCAACACAGACCCCATGACTAGACCATGGCACCAAGTGCCGCATCCAATCTCCCCTTGAATGCCTCCAGGGTCGATGACTCAACCACCTCCCTGGGCAACCCGTTCCAATGACGAATGACTCGCTCAGTGAAGAACTTCCTCCTCACCTCGAGTCTAAACCTCCCCTGGCACAGCTTGAGACTGTGTCCCCTTGTTCTGGTGCTGCTTGCCTGGGAGAAGAGGCCAACCCCTTCCTGGCTACAACCACCTTTCAGGTAGTTGTAGAGGGCAATGAGGTCACCCCTGAGCCTCCTCTTCTCCAGGCTAAACAATCCCAGCTCCCTCAGCCTCTCCTCATAGGGCTTGTGTTCAAGGCCTCTCACCAGCCTTGTTGCCCTTCTCTGGACACGCTCAAGTGTTTTGATGTCCTTCTTAAACTGAGGGGCCCAGAACTGGACACAGTACTCAAGGTGCGGCCTAACCAGAGCAGAGTACAGGGGCACTATGACCTCCCTGCTCCTGCTGGCCACACTATTCCTAATGCAGGCCAGGATGCCATTGGCCCTCCTGGCCACCTGGGCACACTGTTGGCTCATATTCAGGTGGCTGTCGATCAGCACACCCAGGTCCCTCTCTGTTTGGGAGCTTTCCAGCCACTCCGACCCCAGCCTGTAGCTCTGCATGGGATTGCCATAGCCAAAGTGCAGCACTCGGCACTTGGACTTGTTGAATGCCATCCCATTGGACTCTGCCCATCTGTCCAGTCGGTCGAGGTCCCTCTGCAGAGCCTTTCCACCCTCTAACTGACTAACATCTGCCCCTAACTTGGTGTCATCTGCAAACTTGCTGATGACTGACTCTACCCCTTCATCCAGATCATCGATGAATATGTTGAAGAGGACAGGGCCCAGCACTGATCCCTGGGGGACACCACTGGTGACTGGCCGACAGCTGGATGTGGCACCGTTCACTACCACTCTCTGGGCCCGGCCCTCCAGCCAGTTCCTAACCCAGCACAGAGTGTAATGGTCCAATCCACGGGCTGACAGCTTTAGAATAAACCTTTAGAATAAACCAAACCAGGTTGGAAGAGACCTTCAAGATCATCGTGTCCAACCCATCAACCAATCCAACCCACCCAAACAGCTAACCCATGGCACCAAGCACCCCGTCAAGTCTCCTTCTGAACACCTTCAATGACGGCGACTCCACCACCTCCCCGGGCAACCCATTCCATAGCGCAATCACTCTTTCTGTATAGAACTTCTTCCTAACATCCAACCTGAACCTCCCCTGGCGCAGCCTGAGACTGTGTCCTCTTGTTCTGGTACTGGGTGCCTGGGAGAAGAGACCATCATCAGCCTGTCTACAACCTCCCTTCAGGTAGTTGTAGAGAGTGATAAGGTCACCCCTAAGTCTCCTCTTCTCCAGGCTAAGCAGCCCCAGCTCCCTCAGCCTCTCCTCATAGGGCTTGTGTTCCAAACCCCTCACCAACTTTGTTGCTCTTCTCTGGACTCGTTCCAGCAAGTCAACATCCTTCCTAAACTGAGGGGCCCAGAACTGGACACAGTACTCGAGGTGTGGCCTAACCAGTGCAGTGTACAGGGGCAGAATGACCTCCCTGCTCCTGCTGGCCACAGTGTTCTTGATGCAGGCCAGGATGCCATTGGCCCTCTTGGCTGCCTGGGCACACTGCAGGCTCATGTTCATCCTACCATCAACCAGCACCCCCAGATCCCTCTCTGCCTGGCTGCTCTCTAGCCACTCTGACCCCAGCCTGTAGCACTGCATGGGGTTGTTGTGGCCAATGTGCAGAACCCGGCATTTGGATGTGTTAAATCTCATGCCGTTGGATTCTGCCCATCTGTCCAGCCTGTCCAGGTCTCTCTGCAGAGCCTCTCTACCCTCCAGCAGATCAACTCTTGCCCCCAGCTTGGTGTCGTCAGCAAATTTACTGATGATGGACTCAATGCCCTCATCCAGATCATCAATAAAGATGTTAAAGAGCACAGGGCCCAGCACTGATCCTTGGGGCACACCACTAGTGACTGGTTGCCAGCTGGATGTGGCACCATACACCACCACTCTCTGGGCTCGGCCCTCCAGCCAGTTCCTAACCCATCGCAGTGTGCTCCCGTCCAAGCCATGGGCTGACAGCTTGGCCAGCAGTTTGCTATGGGGGACGGTGTCAAAGGCCTTGCTGAGGTCCAGGTATACTACATCAACAGGCCTCCCCACATCCACCAGGCGGGTCACCTGATCATAGAAGGAGATCAGGTTGGTCAGGCAGGACCTGCCCTTCCTAAATCCATGCTGGCTAGGCCTGATCCCTTGGCCATCCTGTAAGTGTTGTGTTATTGAACTCAGGATGACCTGTTCCATGATCTTGCCTGGCACTGAGGTCAGGCTGACAGGCCTGTAATTCCCTGGCTCATCCAACCGGCCCTTCTTATGGATGGGCACCACATTGGCCAGCTTCCAGTCCTCTGGGACCTCGCCAGTGAGCCAGGACTGCTGGAAAATTATGGAGAGTGGCTTGGCCAGCTCATCTGCCAGCTCTCTCAGCACCCTAGGATGAATCCCATCTGGTCCCATGGACTTGTGGGGATCCAAGCTGCTAAGGAGAGTTCCAACTACCGCCTCATGGAACATAGGGAAACTGTGCAGCTGCCTGGCTCCTTCTGCTAGCTCTGCAGACCAGCTGTCAGGAAGACGTTCTGCCCTTCTAGTAAAAATTGAGGCAAAGAAGGTGTTAAGTATCTCTGCCTTTTCCTTATCCTTGGTTACAATGTTCCCCTCCGTATCCACCAAGGAGTGGAGGTTTTCCTTCCCCTTCCTCTTACTATTAATGTATTTATAGAAGGACTTTTTGTTGTCCTTCACAGTAGAGGCCAGTTTAAGTTCCAAGTGTGCTTTTGCCTCCCTAATTCTCTTCCTACAAGACCTAGCAACATCCTTAAACATTCTGTGGGTTGCCTCCCCTCGCTTCCAAAGGTGATACACCCTCTTTTTTTCCCTCAGTTCCATTAAAAGTTCATGAACCATCCAGGCTGGCCGTCTGCCCCGGCGGCTCATCTTCTGGCACATTGGCACAGCCTGTCCCTGAGCCTTCAACAATTCTTCATTGAAGTAGGTCCAGCTCTCCTGGACCCCTTTGTTTTTAAGGGCTTTATCCCAAGGAACCCTCTGAATTAGTTCCTTGAGTAACCCAAAGTCTGCCCTCCGGAAGTCCAGAGTGGAGGTCTTCTTGCCGCCCCTCTTGGCTTGACCAAAAACCGAGAATTCAATTATCTCGTGGTCACTGGACCCCAAACACCCTCCAACCACCACATCACCCACCAGTCCTTCTCTGTTGGTGAAGAGGAGGTCAAGCATAGCCTTGCCCCTGGTAGGCTCTCGCAGCACCTGGGATAAGAAGCTGTCCTCCATGCATTCTAAAAACCTTCTAGACTGTCTCCTCTCTGCCGTGTTGAGTTCCCAGCAGATGTCAGGCAGGTTGAAGTCACCCATGAGAACAAGGTCCGGAGATCTTGAGACAGCCCTAAGCTGCCTATAGAATGCTTCGTCAACATCTTCCTCCTGGTTGGGTGGTCTATAACAGACTCCAACCAGGGTGTCTGCCCTGCTTAGTCAGCAGTTTGCTGTGGGGGACTGTGTCAAAGGCCTTGCTGAAGTCCAGGTAGACCACATCCACAGGCCTCCCCACATCCACCAGACGGGTCACCTGACCATAGAAAGAGATCAGGTTGGAGAGGCAGGATCTGCCCTTCCTAAATCCATGCTGGCTGGACCTGAGCCCTTGGCCATCCTTCAGGTGCGCAGTTATTGCCGCCAGGATAATCTGCTCCATCTGCATGGTTATCACCAGCAGCAGGATTATACACATGAAATAAATCACGTTTGGATCCCAGCCATCACATAAAGTTACTCTCTCCTCCAGCGGACTCTTAAAACCCTTTATCTCAATTGGGAGAGTGGTAGAGGTAATATTTCTGTATCTCGCTGACCATAAGAAATCCATGCATTTTCCATACCATAATCTAGCTCCATACATAACCCCCAGATAAATTGTCCGCACCAAATATTTACCCAGGTAATCCAAAATCAAACCCAAACAATATCTGTAAACCAGAGCCCCAAAAATTGATAAGAATAATTGCTCTACAAACCACAACACCTTCATGTTTGCTAATTCAGCTAGAAAACACTAAATCAATCAAGTAATAAATTAAGCTAATTATCTGCTGCACTTTGGGTAAGCCAATAAAAACAAAATGTCGAGGGTTGGAAGGGAAAGGCCTCCCCCCCCCGGAAAGTGAAAGGGAAAAAAAAACTCACAGCTGAATTAGCAAAGCAATGGGTGCTGTATATATACAAAGCCGTTTAGGGAAACGCAGGGAAATATATACAGAATTTACAGTATTTACAATATATACAGAAATATACAACAAAGTGGCACAGAATTAAGAGAATAAGAGAGTTCCCCCCTGCTTTGCTGAGGGAGTTCCCCACCTCTGCTCCCCCTTCTCTCCCCCTTTCCCCAGAGAGGGTTAGAAAGAGAGAAAAGAGAAAAAAATTAGAAGCAGTTATGTGTTAATTGGAAAGGAGTTAATACAGGCCTTGCAGTTTATCAGTTTCAAGGTCAAGCCTTGGCCGAAAGCCCAGAACGCTGTGAGCTGCAAACCACCCAAGGAGGGGACGACAGACTGACCAGAAAAGTGCAGGAAAGCCCAAGATACTCTGCTGCACTGCCAGTTCAGAAGGTGCTTCCTCCCACTCTACCAATGAAATTAGTTTAGATCCGTCTTTTCGTTTACAAATATCCGACCACCATATTCCCTTTCTTAAGGGGACAGCCTCAAACGGTCACATGCAGTCAAAAGAATTTTGGGTTTTTTGATATTGGCAAACGTTCTACTGCACCAGGCCAGCTGGCAACAGATGGAGCACATCTGTCCCAGAGGAGGGGTAACATCAGAGTGTATGAGAATGGCCTATCCCTCAAAGGGAAAAAGATTCTAGGAAGGGAATTGGCAGGTCTCATAGATAGAGATTTAAACTAGTTTTGAAGGGGGAATGGGTTGAAACCAGTCCCCCCAGGCTGGAGTCTGGGGGTGATAATCCAGAGCCAGAGGTGAAACCAGCAGCCCGGATGAAGTGCATGTACACTAATGCACGAAGCATGGGCAACAAACAAGAGGAGCTGGAAGCCTTGCTGCAGGAGGAAAGTTATGATGTAGTTGCCATCACAGAGACATGGTGGGACGACTCACATGACTGGCGCGCTGCAATTGATGGCTACAGGCTCTTCAGGAGAGACAGGCAAGGAAGAAGGGGTGGAGGGGTGGCCCTTTACATCAGGAAGGCACTAGATGCCATTGAGCTGGAGATCAGGGACGATCGGGTTGAGTGCCTGTGGGTGAGAATTAGAGGGAAGGCCAACAGGGCTGACACCCTGGTTGGAGTCTGTTATAGACCACCCAACCAGGATGAAGATGTTGATGAGTCATTATATAGTCAGCTTAAGGTTGTCTCAAGATCACCTGACCTTGTTCTCATGGGTGACTTCAACTTGCCTGATATCCGCTGGGATCTTAATATAGCAGAGAAGAGGCAATCTAGGAGGTTCTTAGAATGCCTGGAGGACAGCTTCTTATCCCAGGTGCTGCGTGAGCCTACCAGGGGAAAGGCTATGCTTGACCTCCTCTTCACCAATAGGGAAGGGCTGGTGGGTGATGTGGTGGTCGGAGGGTGCTTAGGGGCCAGTGACCACGAGATAATTGAATTTTCGGTTTTTGGTCAAGCTAAGAGGGGTAGCAAGAAGACCTCCACTCTGGATTTCCGGAGGGCGGACTTCAGGCTACTCAAGGAACTAATTCAGAGGGTTCCTTGGGATAAAGCCCTTAAAGACAAAGGGGTCCAGGAGAGCTGGTCCTACTTTAAGGAAGAATTGTTGAAGGCGCAGGGACAGGCTGTGCCAATGTGCCGGAAGATGAGCCGCCGGGGCAGACGGCCAGCCTGGATGGTTAATGAACTTTTAATAGAACTAAGGGAAAAAAAGAGGGTGTATCATCTTTGGCAGAAAGGTGAGGCAACCCATGAAAAATTTAAGGATGTTGCTAGGTCTTGTAGGAAGAAAATTAGGGAGGCAAAAGCGCATTTGGAGCTTAGACTGGCCTCTGCTGTGAAGGACATCAAAAAGTCCTTCTATAAATACATTAATAGCAAGAGGAAGGGCAGAGACAACCTCCACTCCTTGGTGGACATGGAGGGGAACGTTGTAACAAAGGATGAGGAAAAGACAGAGATACTTAACACCTTCGTTGCCTCAATTTTTACTAGCAGGACAGAATGTCTTCCAGACAGCTGGCCTGCAGAGCTGACAGAAGGAGCCAGGGAGCAGCATAGTTTTCCACTGTTCCAGAATGGGGTAGTTGGTGATCTGCTCAGCCGCTTGGATCCCCACAAGTCCATGGGACCAGATGGGATCCATCCTAGGGTGCTGAGAGAGCTGGCAGAGGAGCTGGCCAAGCCGCAGTCCTGCAGTCCTGGCTCACTGGAGATGTCCCAGAGGACAGGAAGCTGGCCAACGTGGTGCCCATCCATAAGAAGGGCCGGTTGGATGAGCCAGGGAATTATAGGCCTGTCAACCTGACCTCAGTGCCAGGCAAGATCATGGAACAGGTCATCCTGAGTGGAATCACGCAGCACTTAGAGGATGGCTGTGACCGGTTGACGCTGTCCCCTTAAGAAAGGGAATATGGTGGACGGAAGTTGGTAAATGAAAAGAACAATCTAAACTAATTTAATTGGTAAAGTTGGAGGAGGCACCTTCTGAACTGGGAGTGCAGGAGGGTATCCTGGGCATTCCATCACTTTATCTTCAGTCTTGCTTCCGCTCCTCCGCAGGGCAGCAGCTGTCTGTCCTGGGCTTTTGGCCAAGGCTTTGGCCTTGAAACCGACAAGCTACCAAGGCCTGTACTAACTCCTTTCCAATTGACACAAACTGCTTCTAACTTTTTTTTTCTCTCTTTCTCTCTCTTTCTAACTCACTCTGGGGAAAAGGGGGAGAGAGGGGGAGAGCGGAGGTGGGGAACCCCCTCAGCAGGGGGGGGAACTCTCATTTCTGTGCTACTCTGTTGTATATCTTTGTATATATTGTAAATATTGTAAATTTGTATATATTTCCCTGCATATCCTACATTGCTTTGTAAATATACAGCTCCACTGCTTTGCTAATTCAGCTCTGAGGTTTTTTTTTCCCTTTCCCTTCAATTTTCCTTCCCTTTACTTTACAGGGGGGAGGGAGGAGGCTTTTTGGCCTTACCCTTCCAACCTTCGACAATGGCCAAGGGATCAGGCCCAGCCAGCACGGATTTAGGAAAGGCATGTCCTGCCTGACCAACCTGATCTCCTTCTACGATCAGGTGACCCGCCTGGTGGATGTGGGGAGGCCTGTGGGGAGGACTAACCAATCCTGTCTGCATTGTGGCCAGTTCTGGGCCCCTCAGTTTAAGATGGACATTGAGACACTTGAATGTGTCCAGAGAAGGGCAACAAGGCTGGGTAAAGGCCTTGAGCACAAGCCCTAGGAAGAGAGGCTGAGGGAGCTGGGATTGTTTAGCCTGTAGAAGAGGAGGCTCAGGGGAGACCTTATTGCTGTCTACAACTCCCTGAAGGGAGGTTGTAGCCAGGTGGGGGTTGGTCTCTCCTCCCAGGAAACCAGCACCAGAACAAGAGGACACAGTCTCAGTCTGTGCCAGGGGAAGTTTAGGCTGGAGGTGATGAGAAAGTTCTTCACTGAGAGAGTTCTTAGTCATTGGAATGTGCTTTCCAGGGAGGTGGTGGAGTCCCCATCCCTGGAGGTGTTCAAGTGGGGATTGGACGTAGCACTTGGTGCCATGGTTTAGTCATGAGGTCTGTGGTGACAGGCTGGACTTGATCTTTGAGGTCTCTTCCAACCTTGGTGATTCTGTGATTCTCTGATTTTACTGGACAGACTGGAAAGCCTTTGGTGTTAATCTAGAGCTAAACACAAATTCCCATCTTTGGATCATGATCAAGGCTTTCAAAGTGCTGCTCACCTCTGCAATTTGTCCTGGCTGAAGATGAGAAAACTTGTTTCACTTTCCCTTTCCATGCACAGTGATGCTGGGCATCTCTCTACGACTGCATAGGTAGGATGGTGCTTTGGGAACATCATAAGTTCCAGGAGAGGTATCTGGGGTTTCCCTATAGCATCCTTGCAATCAGCGTATAAAAGAGTCATAAAAAGGTTCGGGTTGGAAGGGTCTTTAAAGGTTGTCTGGTCCAACCACCTGCAATTAGTATCATAGTATCATAGTATCATAGTATCGTAGTATCATTCAGGGTTGGAAGGGACCACAAGGATCACCCAGTTCCAACCCCTCTGCCATGGGCAGGGACACCCCACACTAGATCAGGCTGGACAGAGCCTCATCCAGCCTGGTCTTAAACACCTCCAGGGATGGGGCCCCAACCACTACCCTGGACAACCCATTCCAGGGCTTCACCACTCTCATGATGAAGAACTTCCTCCTCACATCCAGCCTGAATCTCCCTGCCTCCAGCTTCATTCCATTCCCCCTAGTCCTATCACTACCTGAGATCCTGAAAAGTCCTTCCCCAGCCTTCCTGTAGGCCCCCTTCAGATACTGGAAGGCCACAATTAGGTCACCTCGGAGCCTTCTCTTCTGCAGACTGAACAGCCCCAACTCCTTCAGTCTGTCCTCATAGGAGAGGTGCTCCAGCCCTCTGATCATCCTTGTGGCCCTTCTCTGGACATGTTCCAGCACATCCATATCCCTCTTGTAATAGGGGCTCCAGAACTGGACACAGTACTCCAGGTGGGGTCTCACCAGATCTGAGTACAGGGGGAGGATCACCTCCCTCGACCTGCTAGCCACACTTCTCCTGAAGCAGCCCAGGATCTGATTGGCTTTCCAGGCTGCAAGTGCACACTGAGAGCTCATGTTGAGTTTCTTGTCCACCAGCACCCCCAAGTCTCTCTCCTCAGGGCTGCTTTCCAGCCAGTCACTGCCCAGCCTGTATTTGTGCCTGGGATTGCCTCGACCCAGATGCAGGACCCTGCACTTGGTCTTGCTGAACTTCATGAGGTTGTCTTGTGCCCACCTCTCCAGCCTGTCAAGGTCCCTCTGGATGGCCTCCCTTCCCTCCAGCGTGTCTGCTGCACCACACAGCTTGGTGTCATCAGCAAACTTGCTGAGGGTGCACTCAATGCCACTGTCCATGTCCCCCACAAAGATGTTGAACAAGACAGGTCCCAGGACTGATCCCTGAGGGACTCCGCTTGTCACTGGCCTCCACTGGGACATGGAGCCATTGACAGCCACTCTTTGGGTGCGGCCATCAAGCCAGTTCCTTATCCATCTAGTGGACCATCAAACCCATGTGTCACCAGTTTGGAGACCAGGATGTGGTGTGGGACAGTGTCGAAGGCTTTGCTCAGGTCCAGGTAAACGACATCAGTTGCTCGCCCCTCATCTATTAATTTTGTCACCTGCTCATAGAAGGCAACCAGGTTGGTCAGGCAGGATTTGCCCTTGGCAAAGCCATGCTGACTGTTCCCAATCACCTCTTCACTATTCTTCTGAGTGAGTAGTGACTCCAGGAGGATCTGCTCCATGATCTTTCCAGGCACAGAGGTGAGACTGACTGGCCTGTAGTTCCCTGATTCCTCCTTCTTACCCTTTTTGAAAATGGGGGTGATGTTTCCCCTTTTCCAGTCTGTGGGGACTTCCCCAGACTGCCATGACTTTTGAAATATAATAGAGAGGGGTTTAGCAACCTCCTCTGCCAGTTCTCTCAGTACCCGTGGGTGTATCCCGTCGGGTCCCATGGACTTGAACACTTTCAGGTTCTTCAGGTGATCACGAACCTGATCTTCACTTACAATGGGCAGTTCTTCCTCCCCGTCCCTGGCATTGTCTTCCATAACATCAGGAGTGTGGCTAGAGGCCCTTGCAGTGAAGACTGAGGTAAAGAAGTTATTAAGTACCTCAGCCTTTTCCTCATCACTTGTGACCATGTCACCATTTTCCTTTCTGAGGGGGCCCACACCTTCCCTAGTCTTCTTCTTCCCATTAATATACCTGTAAAAGTTCTTAGTGTTCCCTTTAACTTCCCTGGCTAGATTCAATTCAAACTCGTATTTGGCTTTCCTAACCAGGACTCTTGCTGCTCGGGCAGCTTCCTTATATACCCCCTGTTCTAGCTGTCCTTCTCTCCTCTGCCTGTAGAGTTTGCTTTTAATTAATAATGTGTCCAGTAACTCCTTGCTCATCCAGGCAGGCCTCCTAGCATTCTTTCCTGCTTTTCTCTTTGTTGGTACACAGAGCTCCTGGACACAGAGGAGGTGGTCCTTGAATACTGACCAGCTGTCCTGGGTCCCTCTTCCCTCCAGGGCTTTGTCCCACGACACTTTGGCTATCAGATCCCTGAAGCAATCAAAATCTGCACGCCTAAAGTCTAGTGTCGTGAGCTTGGAATACTTCCTCCTGATTGCCCTGAGGATATTAAATTCAACTGCTTTATGGTCGCTGCAGCCAAGGCTGTCTCTGAGCCTCACATTGCTTACCAGCCCTTCCCTGTTGGTGAGAACAAGGTCCAGCATAGCACCATTTCTTGTTGGTTCCTCTACCATTTGGAGGAGGAAGTTGTCTTCTATGCATTCCAGGAACATCCTGGATTGCTGGTGCCTTGCTGTGTTGTCCCCCCAGCAGATATCCAGGTGGTTGAAATCACCCATGAGGACCAGGGCTTGTGACCTGGAAGCCACTTCTATTTGCCTGTGGAGGGCCTCATCTGCTTGGATCTGCTGGTCAGGTGGCCTGTAGGAGACCCCCACAGTAATATCTTCTTCCCCTTTCCTGCCTTTAATTTTAACCCATACACTCTCAACTAGCTCATCATCCCTCCCCAGTTGGAGCAACACCTCCTCCTCTCCTTCCCTGCCTATCCTTCCTAAAGAGTTTATACCCATCTATCCCTACATCCCAGTCATGGGATTCATCCCACCAAGTTTCAGTAACAGCCACTATGTCGTGGCATCCCAGCAGCACAGTGGCCCTTAACTCATCCTGTTTGTTGCCCAAGCTGCACGCATTCGCATAGAAGCACTTCAGCTGGGCTGGCCCTGTCCTCCTCTTGTGCCAATTCCCCTCGGTTTCCACAGAATGTCCTGGTGGATCATTCGTGGCTTGCCTCAGGGCAGCAAGTTGAGAGCCCTTACCAGCTTTCCATCTCTCTGCTGCTGGTGAGCTGCCCCTCTGTTTGTCACCAGCCAGCAGGAGACTATTAACCCCTTCCCCCTTCAAATCTAGTTTGAAGCCCTATCAATGAGCCCTGCCAATTCCTGCCCCAGGATTCTTATCCCCCTCTGGGACAAGTGTGTCCCATAAGTTGTTTTCAGCTCTGGTGCCTTGAAAAGCTAGTAGTGACCATCTTGCAGTAACTTCCCTCTCCACCCGTGGTGGTTTTGGTTTTTTTTTTTTCCCCCCTATGTGTAAGAAGGTGAGCTGCTCTCCTCAAGCTGCCTCCTCTCTCTTCAGCCCCCCATCAAGCCTCCTTCTAAACACCTCCAGTGTCCAGCACCCTTTCTCTACAGACCCAGGCTGCCCAGAGGACCACAGCTCTTCTCCAGTCAGAGCCTCAGCACCATTCCTGTACCAACCCAACATCTCCCCAGAGGACCACAGCTCTCCTCCAGCAAAAGCCTCAGCACCGTTCCTGTACCAACCCAACATCTCCTGCAGCACCTTTCCTCCACAGACTCAAACTGTCTTGGGGGGGGTGAGGGGTGTGGTAATATAATTCCTTTCCTCTTCTCTCTCACTTCTCTCTCTCCCTCTCTATTTTCTCCCTCTCCCCTTCTTATTTCCACTTTGTTTATGTAATAAATAGTCTAGCTGTTGATATTTTGGCCTCGTTTGTGCCTCCAATTTCACAACACGGGAATATTTAAAAGAACTGTGTCTCCAGACTGAGACACCTCCAGCCTAAACCTCCCCTGGCACAGCTTGAGACTGTGTCCTCTTGTTCTGGTGCTGGTTGCCTGGGAGAAGAGACCAACCCCCACCTGGCTACAACCTCCCTTCAGGTAGTTGTAGACAGCAAGAAGGTCTCCCCTGAGCCTCCTCTTCTCCAAGCTCAACAACCCCAGGTCCCTCAGCCTCTCCTCACAGGGCTGTGCTCGAGGCCTGTGACCGTTTGAGGCTGTGCCTTTAAGAAAAGAGACAGTGCTGGGACACTATGGCTGAATATTTTGCAATATTAATGAAAACAATCAGATATTCTAAACTAATTTCATTGGTGGATTGGTAGAATGCAGTTTTAGGTTTAGGTGCAGCTGGGATTTTTCTCTCAATTCGCTCCTTTCCTTCTCCCTTTCCAGCTCGTCTGCTTCTGGGCTCCCTGCCAGAGTGACCTTGGACATATAAGCATGTGGCCTACTAACACTCTGCTTTAATTAATAATTGCTCTTTTTCTCTCTTTCTAACCCTCTTTGGGGTAAAAGGGGAGAGAAGGGGGTACAGGGGGGGAACCCTCCTCCAAAGGAGGGAATTTGGTTCCTGTGTTATTGGGATTTTTTTACTTTGCTATATATTTCTGTGTATATATTGTAAGTACTGTAAATTGTGTACATATGGTACATTTTCCAAAAATTGCTTGTAAATATTGCATCTTTTCTTGCTTCTCCGGCAGGCTAGCTGTGGTTTTTTTTTCTTCCTCT
Organism: Melanerpes formicivorus; assembly: GCF_026170545.1. Classification (NCBI taxonomy): domain Eukaryota; kingdom Metazoa; phylum Chordata; class Aves; order Piciformes; family Picidae; genus Melanerpes; species Melanerpes formicivorus. Next base: position 20,157,686 of record NW_027142361.1, on the reverse strand, counting down.
TTGTGGGGGAGAGAAGACTAGGCCCTTCTCTCTCAAACCCACCACATTTGTTTTGGTTTCCCAATGTGCGGCAGATAATTAGCTTGATTTATTGCTTGCTCGAGCCGGACTAGCAAAGATGAAGGTGTTTTGGATTTTGGAGTGTCTGTTCTTCTCAATTTTTGGGGTTCTGATCCACAGATATTGTTTGGGTTTGATTCTGGATTACCTAGTGTGGCCGGTTGACGTTGCCCCCTTAAGAAAGGGAATATGGTGGACGGAAGTTGGTAAACGGAAGGAATAATCTAAACTAATTTCATTGGGAGAGTGGGAGGAAGCACCTTCGGAACTGGGAGTGAACTGGACATTTCCAGGACTTTTCTATCAGTCTTGCTTCCGCCTTTCCATGGTGCAGCAGCTCTCTGTCTGTGCTGGGCTTTCTGCCAAGGCCTCGGCCTTGAAGTCCAGATACCAGGCCTGTATTAACTCCCTTCCAATTAACACGAACTGCTTCTAACTATTTTTTCCTCTCTTTTCTTTCTCTTTCTATCCCATTCTGGGGAAAGGGGGGGAAGAGAGGGGAGAGCGGAGGTGGGGAACCCCCCTCTCTGCCGAGGGGGGGTTACTCTCATTTCTGTGTTGCTCTGTTGTATATCTTTGTATATATTGTAGATATTGTAAATTTGTAAATATTCCCCTGCAAATCCTACATTGCTTTGTAAATATAGCTCCACTGCTTTGCTAATTCAGCTTGTGAGGTTTTTTTTCCTTTCCCTTCAATTTTTTCTTTCCCTTTTACTTTACAAGGGGGAAGGGAGGAGGCTTCTTGGCCTTACCCTTCCAAACCCACCACACCTAGGTAAATATTTGATGCAGAAGTTATATTTGTGGTTTATGTATAAAATCCGGCTTCTATATAATCACTGTCTGGGATTCTTTTGGCTTACCAGATACAGGGATGTGACCTCTAGCACTCTCCCGATTGAGAAAAGGCAGTTTAAGATTCCAGTAGGTGAAAGAGTAGTTTTAAGTGATGGCTGGGATCCAAAGGTGATTTATTTGATGTGTGTAATCCTGCTCTTGGTGATAATTAATGTGCATTTGCTATTTTCCTTGCGTTGGGAGAAAAAGGTGTCTCAGGCATGCTTCATTATTAAGCATAGATCAAAGAGGAGGGGGCGCACATCTGGGTCAGCCTCAGAGATGTCCAGTGATGAGAAGAATGGAGAATCTGTGTCAGTTAAAGATAAAGATAAAAAGTCTATTGGAAAGGCTGCTTTGAACAGTTCTGTTGCTGGTTCTGGCAAGCAGCCAGGGGCGGTGGCAGCTCCCAACATGGCGGCTTCCCCTTCTTCTTCTTTGGCCATTAACGAGGCAAAGTCATTTCTGCCCTCCTTCTCGGCAGGACCGGAAGCCCCTTCCACAGCAGCTGATTTGTCTCAAAACCTGTCAGCGTCTGTCAAGGTGGCTGTAAATTCAAACACAGCTCAAATTAAGCAAGTAGCAGTTTTAAAGACTAGAAGTGGAAAGACCAAAGCTGATCTAGGAGCTAATGGGGAAGAAGAGCAGGAGACTGATCCGGGTGAGGGACCTTCTACTAGTAAAGATCCTGCTGAGGAGGAACAGAAGATTTGTTTTAAAGATCTAGATGAATTATTGAGATCAACACCAGAAAGAGATGCAGCTAGGACAGCAGCTACCAGTGGTGGTTCTCAGCTTAAAGAGATCATTTGGAGAGTGACAGCAGGATTATGGGGACAACAAGTTGAGGAAGAGGAGGCAAAGGAGGGGGAAGATGATACTTCCGAATGTTCTTCACCCCAGGAAGAACTGAGAAATGTTCATAAAGATTACACCAGAGCAGATAAGGAGCCAGTTCTAGCTTGGCTTAGTAAATGTTATGATGCAGGTGCTCCAGCTCTAACAGTTGGAGACAAGTCAGCAGCTCAGTTAGGAACTCTCTTGAGGGATAATGGAATAGATAGACATTTAGGCAAGGCTCTCGGTAAGGTTAATCTGTGGATACGCCTTTTAATGGCAGCTGCCCTGAGATACCCTTCCCGAGATCATCTTCCATGGAATCCTAAACCCTGGACTACCATAGATGAGGGAATTAAGCGCTTGAGAGAATTTGCTGTTAGAGAGATACTCTATGGTGAACATGAAAATCTGAATCCTGATGACATTCCTGTAGGAACTGGTCTTGTGAGCAGAATTGTGTCAAGAAATTATGGTGGAGCTCCTTCTACAGTTGGCCAATTCACTGATCAAATGAGACAATTGGAGGATAGCATGACACGTGGTTCTTTGGTTTCAGCCATTGAAACTCTGTCTGGAAAAATTGAGAATTGCATAAAAGAGCCGAAAGATTCCATATACCAATTGGCACAAAAGGATAATTCCAATTCTTCCTCCAGGTGAATACAAGTTTCATCTGTGAGGAATACACATCCACCAAGGAAGTAATTCCAAAACAGATCAAATCAAAACAGACAACCAAGGCAGTCACGTAGGATTATTTGGATAACTCTGCGTGATCAGTTTGGTGAGAGGCTAAACCTCTCCGTGGGGTGGTTTCAGCTGAAGGTCCGGGTCACACTTATTGGGTAATGCAAGAGAATGGGGAAATTCAGTGTATTCCACAAAGAAGTTTAACTTTAGCTGAAAGAATTTAATTTCAAACTGTTGTACAGCTACATCATGTCCAAAGGAAGAATCAACGAGGAATCTACGGTGCACGAACCCTGAGAACTCTGAGAGCCCTGAGTCAACTAAGAGATCCTGAGAATCCCTTAAGTTTTGATTCCCTGAGCAACTTGTCTCAATCTTGCACTTTTTCCCCCTCCTTTCGCATCTTGCGGTTTCTGGGCTTCCTGCCAGACTGACCTTGGAACTGATAAAGTGTGAGGCCTGTAAAAACTTACTAACACATTTGCTCTAATTATAACTGCTTTTAATTAACAATTATTCCTTTTCTCTCTTTCTAACCCTCTCTGGGGAAAAGGGGGAGAGAAGGGGGTACAGGGGGGAAAATCCTTCCTGCTAGCGGGGGAGGAGAATCTCATTCCTGTGTTACTTTGTTGTATATTTCTGTGTATATATTGTAAATACTGTAAATTTTGCATATATATATATATCTCCTGCAGCCCCGCTTGTAAATACAGCACATTTCCTTTGCTTATCCAGCTGTGGTTTTCTTTCAATTTTTTTTTTTTCTCCCTTCACGTACAGGGGTGGAGAAGGCTGAGGCCTTCCCCTCAACCCTCGACAATATTCTATATAATTATAATACATATTATTATATTATTTAATGTTGATATTGCAATTATATGATATTAATTTTCCATTGGAATGTGCTGCCCGGGGAGGTGGTGGAGTCACCATGCCTGGAGGTGTTTAGGAAGAGACTGGATGAGGCACTTGGTGCCATGGTTTAGTTGATTGGATAGTGTTGGATGATAGGTTGGACTCGATGATCTCAAAGGTCTTTTCCAACCTGGTTTTTTCTATTCTATTCTATTCTATTCTATTCTATTCTATTCTATTCTATTCTATTCTATTCTATTCTATTCATGCAACTCCCCAACCAGGGAAAATGGCTTTAAATGTCAGGGGCTGGAGCTGCATGCTGGTGCTGTCAGTTCAGCAGTGACTGCATAATTTGTGCTGAGTATTTAAGATCAAATATGAATAGTTTGAATTAGGGCTTGCTAGCCTGACTAGAGTGGCTTGAGGCTGTGTCTGAAGCATTGCTTGTTAGGGAAAAAAGGGTGCTCAGCGTGGGAGTAAATGTTCTCTCTGTTGGATTTTCAAAAGTGAAAATCTCTTCCCTCAACATCCAGCTAACAGTTCCAGTTAATAAAGAACAAATGGCCAGAACAATATTCATGCTTATATGTGACAAAAAGATTAGAGAAAGAGTAGCCCAGTAGGGTCAGATACGCTTCTAGCAGCTGAAAACCCTTTTATTCCACTCCCTGTTCTAAAGAGCAGGATAAATTTAGAGCAACAACTTGTCATTTTGGACATCCAAAAGGACACAGAAAGTGAGCCCTGGAAAAAAGTCAAGCTGTGCTATAATTTGTCAGTGATGCTGAAGCAGAGTGAAAGTGTCTGTAGCCCTAACATCAGAGACAAGTAGAGCTCCTATTGTAGCTTGGTGGCTTTGCAGAGAGCACTGCACGGCCAATGCATGAATGTTTTGTTGTGGTGTTCAGGAAGGGCTCTTCATGAGCGAGCAATGAGCACTTGCAGCCCAGAGGGCCAACTATATCCTGGGCTGCATCCAAAGCATCATGGCCAGCACGTTGAGGGAGGGGATTTTGCCCCTCTGCTTCATTCTGGTGAGACCCCCACCAGCAGTACTGTGTCCAGCTCTGGGGATCTCAGCATGGGAGACACAGACCTGTTGGAGTGGATCCAGAGGAAGCCATGAAAATGACCAGTGGGCAGGAGTCCCTCAGCTGTGAAGACAGGAAGATAGAGTTGAGGTTGTTCAGCCTGCAGAAGAGAAAGCTCCAGAGAGACCTTCTTTTGGCCTTTCAGTACTTAAAGGGGCTTATAAGAAAGGTGGGGACAGACTTTTTAGGGGGCTGTTTGTGGCAGGACAAGGGGTGAAGGTTTTAGACTAAAAGAGGGGAGATTCAAACTGGACAGAAGGAAGAGATTTTGTAATACTGAGGGTGGTAAAAAGCTGGTGCAAGTGTGCAGAAAGGCTCTTGCTTGTACCTGCTCCTGTGGAGACCAAGGTCACTGCTAAATCTTGTGCACCATGCTGAGTTGTTGGAACATGTCCAGAGAAGGGCAACAAAGCTGGGAAGGGGTCTGGAGCACAGCCCTGTGAGGAGAGGCTGAGGGAGCTGGGGTTGCTTAGCCTGGATAAAAGGAGGCTCAGGGGAGACCTTCTTGCTCTCTACAACTACCTGAAGGCCAGGTGGGGGTTGGTCTCTTCTCCCAGGCAACCAGCACCAGAACAAGAGGACAGAGTCTCAAGCTGTGCCAGGGGAGGTTTAGGCTGGATGTTAGGAAGAAGTTCTTCATAGAAAGAGTGATTATCCATTGGAATGTGCTGCCCAGGGAGGTGGTGGAGTCACCATCACTGGAAGGGATTAGAAAGAGACTGGATGAGGCACTTGGTGCCATGGTTTAGGTGATGAGATGGTGTTGGGTGATAGGTTGGACTTGATGATCTTGAAGGTCTTTTCCAACCAGGTTAATTGTGTAAAAAGGGATGCAGTAAGGAATATGTGGTACCTGTGGGGAGGAGCAGACAGGACAGATGACCCTAAACTGACCAACAAGGGATTCCATCCCATGGATGTTATCTTCAAGATGAAGTTGAGGTATCACATGAGTTGAGCCTCTTCTTCAATAGCCAGTGTCCAAGAAGGACTCTGTCCATCTGCCTTTCATCCCACTCAGTGTGTTCTTGAATCCAGCTCCTGAATCTGGTTCCCATCTGCCACTAAGTCTGAGACTTCCCTAGTGCCTGCCACAGCATCAGTGGTGATCATAGGAGGAGACTTGATGGTGTGCTTGGTGCCATTGTTTAGTTGATTAGATAGTGTTGGATGATAGGTTGGACTCAATGATCTCAAAGGTCTCTTCCAACCTGGTTTATGATAGGTTGGACTCAATGATCTCAAAGGTCTCTTCCAACCTGGTTTATTCTCTCCTCTCCTCTCCTCTCCTCTCCTCTCCTCTCCTCTCCTCTCCTCTCCTCTCCTCTCCTCTCCTCTCCTCTCCTCTCCTCTCCTCTCCTCTCCTCTCCTCTCCTCTCCTCTCCTCTCCTCTCCTCTCCTCTCCTCTCCTCTCCTCTCCTCTCCTCTCCTCTCCTCTCCTCTCCTCTCCTCTCCTCTCCTCTCCTCTCCTCTCCTCTCCTCTCCTCTCCTCTCCTCTCCTCTCCTCTCCTCTCCTCTTCTTTCCCTCCCATCCAGGGGGTGGAGGTGTGTGTGTGTGTGTGGGTGTTCGGGGACTTAGGGGGGGTGAGAGTGTTGGATTGATATTTATTTCTTAGTTTTGTAAATACTTGTATATATTTCCTTTTACTGTTATTTTTTTCATCAAAGCTGGTTTAGTTTTATTTTCCAGATCAGAAGTCTCTCACACTCATTCCCTTTCTCTCCCCTTTGGGAAGGGAGAAGGGTTAATAGAGAGCATATGTCATTCATCTAGTGGCTGGTCTAACCCTAACCCTTGACAACTTCCCTTGACCTGCTGTCCATGTTTTTGCCGATACAGTACATTACACAGCTGTCCTTCACTGCTGCAAGGATACCCTGCTGACTCACTCAGAAATGAATGTTTGGGTTTGGTGATGCTGTTGAGAAGAACATGCCTGAGAAAAAGGATGTGGATTTCTACAGTGAAATGGAGGAAACATCACCTTGAGCAGAGATGAGGAGCAGAAGCAGCCTATCAAAGCCTTGCTTTGAGGGGTGATTCAGCTCAGGTTACAACCCTCTTCTCAGGTAGAATATACACAGAAATAAAAAGAGCTGTTTCACTGGAAAGAGGAAGGCACAACCTTCCTGATGCCCTGTGAGGGGGGTTGCTTAGCCTGGAGAAGAAGAGGCTCAGGGGAGACCTTCTTGCTCTCTACAACTACCTGAAGGGAGGTTGTAGCCAGGTGGGGGTTGGTCTCTTCTCCCAGGCAACCAGCACCAGAACAAAAGGACACTGTCTCAGGCTGCACCAGGGGAGGTTTGGGCTTGAGGTTAGGAAGAAATTCTACAGAGAGAGAGTGATTGGCCATGGGAAAGTGCTGCCCAGGGAGGTGGTGGAGTCACCATCACTGGAGGTGTTTAGGAGGAGACTTGAAGGGGTGCTTGGTGCCATGTTTTAGTTGATTAGATGGTGTTGGATGATAGGTTGGACGCAATGATCTTTGCAGTCTCTTCCAACCTGGTTAATTCTATTCTATTCTATTCTATTCTATTCTATTCTATTCTATTCTATTCTATTCTATTCTAATGCTTCTGCTTCTTTAAACACACTAAACTTAGAAAGAAACATTATCTCTTAATGGTAAGAGAAATGAATAATACAAGTGGTGGTGCCTTAATTTTCTGGAGATCTTCAGGTCCTGGCTGGATACTCTTCACCAGGGAAAACTTTCACCAACAGTGCAGCTCCGTGGCTTGTGAAGTCCTGAAGATCTGATTAAATTGGCTCCTCATTCTTCCTTTAATTCTTGGGGACATTGTGATCTTGAGCTACCCTATGGTGTGCTCCTATTCTCATGTAAACAGTGCCGTCACTTGTAAATGGTTGGCACACTCCCAGGAGCTGAAGTTTCCCAGAACAACTAGGCCCTGTTCCACCAAATCCCAAGTGCAAGTTCAGGAGTTACCCTGGATCAAAGACCTTGCCCAACAGGCATTTTGGATAGAACAACATTGTTTTGGAAGCTGAAGAATTCAATATCACGGTGATGACCAAGCCAAGCCATCTGGTTGATAGACCAGGTGAGAGACAGTATCACAGTATCACTAAGGTTGGAAGAGACCTCGAGGATCATTGAGTCCAACCTGTCACCACAGACCTCATGACTAGACCATGGCACCAAGTGCCACATCCATTCTCCTCTTGAACACCTCCAGGGACGGTGACTCCACCACCTTTGGTTTCATAGTATCATAGTATCATTCAGGGTTGGAAGGGACCACAAGGATCATCTAGTTCCAACCCCCCTGCCATGGGCAGGGACACCCCACACTAGATCAGGCTGGCCAGAGCCTCATCCAGCCTGCTCTTAAACACCTCCAGGGACGGGGTCTCAACCACCTTTGTAGCAAATGAAAACGTTTTAGCAGCTCAGCAAGAGCAGCTGTCAAGATTAACCAAGGTTGCAAACATCTTTGCTGAGCTAGATTATCCTAGGTTATCCACCCAGAGCTGAGCCCTTTTGACATCTCTTTCTTGCACAGCAGAATGTTGAGCTGACTTGGACATACCAAGGACTTGGCTTTAAATTTTCAGCTGCAAAGAGCCAGAGGACAGGACTCAAGAGATCCCACTTCCCCTTGCTCTCTTGCTGTCTGATCCATGCACTCCCTTGTCCTGGGTTAAATGAGCAGCCCTCTCCCCTGGTTTTCAGGATGGGCATAGCCCACCACAGGAGCTCTTTACCATGAGGGTGTTAGAACACTGGAACAGATTTCCCAGGGCAGTGATTTGGCCTCCATCCCTGGAGATATTCAAGGTGAGGCTTGACAGGGCTCTGGGCAACCTGATCTAGTTGAGGATGCCCCTGCTTACTGCAGAAGGGGTTGGACTAGAAGACCTTTGGAGGTCCCTTGAAACCCAGACCATTCTATGATCCCATGATTAGCAGCATCCTATGAGTCTAATTAAACTGGCAATCACCATTGCTCCATGCCCAACACTCTGCAGCAGACTAGACTCAAGTCTATGCTCACTGTCAAGCATTTTGGGAGAGATTTGTAAACCTGGTGATTGCAAGGTGACAAGCAAAGGGAAATAAGGCCAGGTTTATATCATGGTGATGGATTATACATTTCTTATGACCTCTCTTGAAAAATATTTGCCTTGCTGGTGCTGGGGCAGCCTGTATAAACACTACAAGGATCACAGCAGTCACTGTGTGTACCACCAAGTAGCCAGTAAGAAATAAGCCCTAAGAAAACATCTGTGCCTGGGAACAAAGGGCTCTCATATCTCTGGGGCAATATAATAATTACCTCGAGGCTAGGTCATATCCAGTTCAAAAATGCAGTGAAAAATAGGGTTTTGTGTCTAAACATAGAGACTTAGGCTGGAGAGTTGGGCAGAAGGAAATGTAATGAAGTTCAGCAAGGGCAAGGGGAGAGTCTTGCACCTGAGAAAGAACCACCCCATGGATCACTATAGGTTGGGGACTGGCCTGTTGGAGAGCTGTGAAGGTGAAAAGGACCTGGGGGCCTTAGTGAATGGAAGGTTGACCATGAGCCAGCAATGTGCTCTTGTGACCAAGAAGGCCAATGGCATCCTGGGGTGGATTAGAAGGGCTGTGGTTAGTAGGTTGAGAGAGGTTCTCCTCCCTTTCTATTCTACCCTAGTCTGGATTAGAAGGGCTGTGGTTAGTAGGTCAAGAGAGGTTCTCCTCCCTCTCTACTCTGCCCTGGTCAGGCCATATCAGGAGTACTGTGTCCAGTTCTGGGCCCCTCAGTTCAAGGAGGGCCTCAGGGAACTGCTTGAAAGAGTCCAGTGCAGAGCCACAAAGATGATGCAGGCAGTGGAACATCTTTATGAGGAGAGACTGAGGGTGCTGAGGGCTCTTTAGCTTAGAGGAGAAGAAACTGAGAGGTGACCTCATTCATGTTTATAAATATGTAAAGGGTGAGTGTCAGGAGGCTGGAGCCAGGCTCTGCTGGGTGATGCCCAGTAACAGGACAAGGGGCAGTGGGTGGAAGTTAAGGCATAGGAAGTTCCATGGAAACAGGAGGAAGAATTATTTCCCTGTGAGGGCGACAGAGCCCTGGCACAGGCTGCCCAGGGGGGTGGTGGAGTCTCCCTCTCTGGAGCTATTCAAGACCTGCCTGGATGTATTCCTGTGTGATCTGCTCTAGGTGCTCCTGCTCTGGCAGGGGGGTTGGACTGGATGATCTTTTGAGGTCCCTTCCAGCCCCTAACATTCTGTGATCCTTCCCATTCTCTGCTGGCTTTTCTGCAGCTCTGCTGTTGCTCCTGTGGTGCAGAGTGCTTCACCATATGTCGTAGGGTTGGAAGGGTAAGGCCAAAAAGCCTCCTCCCTCCCCGCTGTAAAGTAAAGGGAAAGAAAATTGAAGGGAAAGGAAAAAAAAACTCACAGCTGAATTAGCAAAGCAGTGGAGCTGTATATTTACAAAGCAATATAGGATATGCAGGGAAATTTACAGAATTTACAATATTTACAATATATACAAAGATATACAACAAAGTAGCACAGAAATGAGAGTTCCCCCCTCTGCTGAGGGGGTTCCCCACCTCTGCTCTCCCCTCTCTCCCCCTTCCCCAGAGCAGGTTAGAAAGAGAAAGAAAAGAGAGAGAAAGAGAAAAAAATTAGAAGCAGTTATGTGTTAATTGGAAAGGAGTTAATACAGGCCTTGCAGTTTTATCAATTTTCAAGGTCAAAGCCTTGGCTGAAAGCCCAGAACAGAGAGAGCTGCTGCACGGTGGAGGAGCGGAAGAAAGACTGAAGATAAAAGTGCCGGAATGCCCAGGATACCCTCATGCACTCCCAGTTCAGAAGGTGCTTCCTCCCACTCTACCAATGAAATTAGTTTAGATCCTTCTTTTCGTTTTCCAACTTCCATCCACCGTATTCCCTTTCTTAAAGGCACAGCCTCGACCGGTGACAGTCCACCACTTCTAAACAGTTTCATTGGCCGCTCATACTGTCCATCCAATACAAAACAATATTTACAGTTCGTAAGTAAAGTTCATAGTCCATTCCGGCTATGCTCAGATGTAGATGATTCAAAAGTCCAAGAAAAATCAGAAAATGAGAAAAATGGAAAACAGTCCATTTCTTCGCCGACGAAGCGAAGAAAAGGAAAACAGGGAATCTCAGGGTCTCTTAGTTGACTCAGGGCTGTCAGGGATCTCAGGGTTCATGCACCGTAGATTTCCTCATTGATTCTTCCTTTGGATGTGATGTAGCTGTACAGCAGTTTGAAATTAACCCCTTTCAGCTAAATTTCTTTGTGGAATACACTGAATCTCACCATTCTCTTGCATTACCCAATAAGTGTGACCCGGACCTTCAGCTGAAACCACCCCTCGGACAGGTTTAGCCTCTCCTGGGGGTGAAAATACCCAAACAGTTTTATCTAACAGATTCTTTTCTCTAACAACAGGAACTCTATCACCTTCTACTTTCCGTAGCAAATCTGAATGTGCAGGTCCAGCTCTGTTCACTGAACCTCTACTATTTACCAGCCAGGTTGCTTGTGCTAAATGTTTTTCCCAGTTTTTCAAAGATCCACCCACCCATGGCTTTAAGAGTGGTCTTCAACAAACCATTGTAGCGTTCAATCTTCGCTGAGGCTGGTGCATAGTAAGGAATATGGAATATCCACTCAATACCGTGCTCTTTTGCCCAGTTCTTTACAAGGTTGTTCTTGAAATGAGTTCCGTTGTCTGACTCAATCCTCTCTGGAGTTCCATGTCTCCACAGGATCTGTCTCTCCAGACCGAGAATGGTGTTGCGTGCAGTTGCATGTGGAACTGGATAAGTTTCCAACCATCCAGTGTTTGCCTCTACCATAGTAAGCACGTATTGCTTACCAGAATGAGAACGTGGTAGAGTGATGTAGTCAATCTGCCAAGCTTAACCATACTTGTACTTGGACCACCTGTCACCATACCACAAGGGCTTAAGTCGTTTTGCCTGCTTAATAGCAGCACAAATGTCACAGTCATGGATGACTTGTGTGATAGCATCCATGGAAATGTCTATGGATCTGCCACAAGCCCATTGGTATGTTGCATCTCTGCCTTGATGTCCTGACGAATCGTGAGCTAAGAATATCTCACCTCGGTGTTTCCAGTCAAGATCAAGATTAGAGTCCATGTCTACTTCAGAAACTCTTGCAGCTAGATCTGCCTGATGGTTGTGTTGCTGTTCCTCAGTAGCTTTGCTCTTAGGAATGAGAGCATTGACGTGTCTCACTTTCACTGGAATTCTCTCGATTCGATCAGCAATGTCCTGCCACAGGTCAGCTGCCCAAATGGGTTTTCCTTTCCTCTGCCAACCACTCTTTTTCCAGTTCTTTAGCCAACCCCATAGAGCATGGGCTACCATCCATGAGTCGGTGTAGAGATAAAGCTTTGGCCATCTCTCACATTCAGCTACGTCGAGAGCTATCTGGACAGCTTTTACCTCTGCGAACTGACTGGATTCTCCTTGTCCATCCTTCGCCTCTGCAACTCAGCGTGTTGGACTCCACACTGCAGACTTCCTCCTTCGCTTGTTTCCAACAAGACGACAGGAACCGTCTGTGAACAAAGCATATTTCTTTTCATCATCAGAAAGGTCATTGTAAGGAGGAGCTTCCTCAGCACGAGTTACTTTCTCCTCTGGAGGTTTAGCACAGTTGATACCTTCAGGCCAACTTGAGATCACCTCCACTAGACCAGGCCTTTCAAGATTTCCCATTCGAGCTCTCTGTGTTATCAGAGCCATTCACTTAGACCATGTTGAGTCTGTGGCATGATGTGGTGTGGAGCCTTTGCCTTTGAACATCCAATTCAAAACTGGTAATCTGGGAGCTAAGAGAAGTTGTGATTCAGTTCCAATCACTTCAGAAGATGCTTTTACTCCTTCATAGGCAGCTAAAATTTCTTTCTCTGTTGGAGTATAATTAGCCTCTGAACCTCTGTAACCTCGACTCCAGAAATCAAGAGGTCGTCCGCGTGTCTCACCTGGAGCTTTTTGCCACGAGCACCAGGTTGGACCATTGTCACTTGCAGCCGTGTACAAAATGTTCTTAATGTCTGGACCATCTCGGACAGGTCCCAGACCCATTGCTTGAACTACCTCTTGCTTTATCTGCTCAAAGGCTGCTTGTTGTTCAGGTCCCCAGTGGAAATGGTTTCTCTTTCGAGTCACATCATACAGAGGTTTCACAATCTGACTGTATCCAGGAATGTGCAGTCTCCAAAATCCCACTATCCCCAAGAAACGTAAGGTCTCTTGCTTGCTCGTGGGATTTGCCATGGTAGAGACTCTATTTACCACATCCACTGGAATGTGTCGGCGTCCATCCTGCCACCGCACTCCCAGAAATTGAATTTCTGTGGTAGGTCCCTTCACCTTGTCTTGTTTGATGGCAAAACCTGCATTCAGAAGAATGTCAATGATTTTGTTACCTTTCTTGAAGACTTCCTCAGCAGTTTTACCCCAGACGATGATATCATCGATGAACTGGATGTGTTCTGGAGCACCACCTTTCTCCAGAGCATCGTGGATCACCGCATGACAGATGCTTGAGCTGTGGATCCAGCCCATTGGCAATCTGTTGAAAGTGTATTGGATTCCTCTCCAGGTGAAAGCAAACTGAGGCCTGCATTCCTCTGCTATGGGAATAGAGAAAAATGCATTAGCAATGTCTATGGTAGCATACCATTTGGCCTTTTTGGATTCCAGCTGATATTGAAGTTCCATCATGTCTGGTACTGCTGCACTCATAGGTGGAGTCACTTCGTTCAGGGCTCGGTAGTCGACCATCAGACGCCAGTCTCCATTCTGCTTCCGCACAGGCCACACTGGACTGTTGAAAGGTGAATGAGTTTTGCTGACAACTTTCTGACTTTCCAACTGACGAATCAGATTCTGAATGGGCAACAGAGAGTCACGGTTGGTTCTGTACTCTCTGTGATGCACAGTCTGAGAAGCAACCGGCAATTTAATGTCCTGTATCTTATGTTGTCCCACAACTGCAGATTCATCAGAAATCTCAGGTCTACCAGATTGCTTCAATTTTTGTCCATCAATTTCTATAGAAGCTACTCCAAAAGCCCATTTGTAACCTCTAGGGTCTTTGAAACGCCCTTCTCTCAGAAAATCAATTCCCAAAATACAAGGTGCATCAGGTCCGGTCACAACTGTATGCTTCCTCCATTGTTTACCAGTTAAACTTATATTAACCTCCTCTTTACTTAACTCTTGAGATCCACCAGTGACTCCCAGAATAGTTATAGACTCTGATCCCTGATAATTTGATGGTATTATGGTGCACTGAGCTCCTGTGTCAACCCAGGCCCTGTACTTCCGAAATTGTGAAGTGCCAGGCCACTGGATGTGCACATCCCAATAGATTCTGTTATCTCTATTATCCCTCTCCTCCCCCTGGCGGGAGGCAGGGCACCCCTAGTTATGGGAGCAAGTTTGATGAGCTTTTTAGCAAGACCAGTTCCTACAGGAATGTCATCAGGATTCAGAGTTTCATATTCACCATAGAGTGCCTCTCTAACAGCAAATTACCTCAGGCGCTTAATTCCCTCATCTATGATAGTCCAGGGCTTAGGATTCCATGGAAGATGATCTCGGGAAGGGTATCTCAGGGCAACTGCCATTAAAAGGCGTATCCACAGATTAACATTGCCGAGAGCCTTGGCTAGCTGTGTATCTATTCCATTATCCTTCGAGAGTGTTCCTAGCTGAGCTGCTGACTTGTCTCCAACTATCAGAGCTGGAGCACCTGTATCATAACATCTACTAAGCCAAGCTAGAATTGGCTCCTTCTCTGCTCTGATGTAATCCTTACGCACATTTTGAACCTCTTCCCGAGGTGAAGAACATCCCTGAAGGTCATCTGCTTGCCCATCTAACACATCTTCCTGAACATGTTGTCCCCATAATCCTGCTGTCACTCTCCTAAGGATCTCTTTAAGCTGAAAGCACCACTGCTAGCTGCTGTCCTAGCTGCATCTCCATCCTGTGTTGATCTCAATAATTCAGCTAGATCTTTAAAATAAACCTTCTCTTCCTCCTCAGCAGGATCTTTTCTACTAGAAGGTCCCTCACCAGGATCAGTCTCCTGCTCTTCTCCCCCATTAGCTCCTGGATCAGCTTTGGCCTTTCCACTTCTAGTCTTTAAAACTGCTACTTGCTTAATTGGAGCTGTGTTTCAATTTACAGCCACCTTAACAATAGCTGACAGGTTTTGAGACAAATCAGCTGCTGTGGAAGGGGCTTCCGGTCCTGCCGAGAAGCAGAACCCTAATGGTCGCTGAAACCGGGGGAGCCACCATGTTGGGAGCTGCCGCCGCCCCTGGCGGCTTGCCAGAATCAGCAACAGAACTGTTCAAAGCAGCCTTTCCAATACACTTTTTAGCTCTATCTTTAACTGACACAGATTCTCCACTCTCTTCATCACTGGACGTCTCTGGGGCTGACCCAGGAGTACGCCGCCTCTTCTTTGATCTATGCTTAATAATGAAACAGGCCTTAGATACTTTTCTCTCCCGGTGCAAGGAATATAACAAATAGACATTCATTATTTATTCTAAATTATTTTATTCTATTTATTCTATTTATTTATTATTTATTCTAAATAAAGGTTTATTTTTATTATCATCGATAGCAGGATTACACACATCAAATAAATCACCTTTGGATCCCAGCCATCACTTAAAATTACTCTTTCACCTACTGGAATCTTAAACTCCCTTATCTCAATCAGGAGAGTGCTAGAAGTCACATTTCTGTATCTGGTAAGCCAAAAGAATCCCAGAGAGCAATCATACAGAAGCTGAATCTTATTCCTGAACCACAAATATAATTTCTGCATCAAATATTTACCTAGGTGATCGATAAGGAGGCCCAGACAATACTTGTAAATCAGAACCGAACATACTGAAAAGAGCAATTGCTTAAAAATCCAGAGCACCTTCATGTTTGCTTCTCCGAGTCAAGGAAGCAATAAATCAAGCTATTTTCGTGCCGCACGTTGGGACAGCCAAAATGTAATGGGTTGGAGCAGACCCCCTCCCCACCAAGCGCAGAAATAACAACTCAGACAAACAGATTGCAAAAGTGATGGAAAGTTTAAATAGAGAACAGTGAGTGCGTGCAGAAGGCTAGAAACACAGTGACAAGAGAGACCCCAAAACAGTCCCAGAAAGATCCCATCCCCACCTGAGGGTGCACCCAAAACCACCAGGGCTCTTCCTTCCCCTCCCACTTGTGGTGGGATGGAAGGTAAGGCCGAGAAGCCTCCTCCCTTCCCCCTTGTAAAGTAAAAGGGAAAAAAAATTGAAGGGAAAAGAAAAAAAACTCGCAAGCTGAATTAGCAAAGCAGTGGAGCTATATTTACAAAGCGATGTAGGGTTTGCAGGGGATTATTTACAAATTTACAATATCTACAATATATACAAAGATATACAACAGAGTAACACAGAAATGAGAGTGACCCCCCTCTGGACAGAGGGGGTTCCCCACCTCCGCTCTCCCCTCTCTCCCCCCTTTCCCCAGAGTGGGATAGGAAGAGAGAGAAAAGAGAGGAAAGAAAAAAAAATGTTAGAAGCAGTTTGTGTTAATTAGAAAAGAGTTAATACAGGCCTGTTATCTGTTTTTCTCTCAAGGCCGGAGCCTTGGCAGAAAGCCCAGGACAGAAAGCTGTTGCCTGAAGAAGAGGCGGAAGCAAGACTGACTGAGAAGTGCTGGAAATGTCCAGTATAGTCCCAGCTCAGAAGTGCTTCCTCCCACTCATCCAATGAAATTAGTTTAGACTATTCCTTCCGTTTACCAACTTCCGTCCACCATATTCTCTTTTCTTAAGGGGGCAACGTCAACCGGCCACAATCCACCCCTTCTAAACAATTTCATTGGCTGTTCATACTGTCCATCCAATCCAAAATGATATTTACAGTTCGTGAGTAAAGTTCATAGTCCATTCCGGCTATGCTCAGATGTAGATGATTCAAAAGTCCAAGAAAATCAGAAAATGAGAAAAATGGAAAACAGTTCATTTCTTCACCGACGAAGCGAAGAAAAGGGAAACAGGGAAATCTCAGGGTCTCTTAGTTGACTCAGGGCTCTCAGGGATCTCAGGGTTCGTGCACCGTAGACTCCTCGTTGATTCTTCCTTTGGGCGCGATGTAGCTGTACAGCAGTTCAAAATTAACCTCTTTCAGCTAAAGTTAGATTTCTTTGTGGAACACACTGAATTTCACCATTCTCTTGCATTACCCAATAAGTGTGACCCGGACCTTCAGCTGAAACCACCCCTCGGACAGGCTTAGCCTCTCCTGAGGGTGAAAATACCCAAACAGTTTTACCCAACAGATTCTTTTCTCTAACAACAGGAACTCTATCACCTTCTACTTTCCGTAACAAATCTGAATGTGCAGGTCCAGCTCTGTTCACTGAACCTCTACTATTTACCAGCCAGGTTGCTTGTGCTAAATGTTTTTCCCAGTTTTTCAAAGATCCACCCCCCATGGCTTTGAGAGTGGTTTTCAACAAACCGTTGTAGCGTTCAATCTTCCCTGAAGCTGGTGCATAGTAGGGAATGTGGAATATCCACTCAATACCGTGCTCTTTTGCCCAGCTCTTTACAAGGTTGTTCTTGAAATGAGTTCCATTGTCTGACTCAATCCTCTCTGGAGTTCCGTGTCTCCACAGGATCTGTCTCTCCAGACCGAGAATGGTGTTGCGTGCAGTTGCATGTGGAACTGGATAAGTTTCCAACCATCCAGTGTTTGCCTCTACCATAGTAAGCACGTACTGCTTACCAGAACGAGAACGTGGTAGAGTGATGTAGTCAATCTGCCAAGCTTCACCATACTTGTACTTGGACCATCTGTCACCATACCACAAGGGCTTAAGTCGTTTTGCCTGCTTAATAGCAGCACAAATGTCACAGTCATGGATGACTTGTGTGATAGCATCCATGGAAATGTCTATGGATCTGTCACGAGCCCATTGGTATGTTGCATCTCTGCCTTGATGTCCTGACGAATCGTGAGCCCACCGAGCTAAGAATATCTCACCTCGGTGTTTCCAGTCGAGATCAAGATTAGAGTCCATGTCTACTTGAGAAACTCTTGCAGCTAGATCTGCCTGATGGTTGTGTTGTTGTTCCTCAGTAGCTTTGCTCTTAGGGATGTGAGCATCGATGTGTCTCACTTTCACTGGAATTCTCTCGATTCGATCAGCAATGTCCTGCCATAGGTTGGCTGCCCAAATGGGTTTTCCTTTTCTCTGCCAACCACTCTTCTTCCAGTTCTTTAGCCAACCCCATAGAGCATTGGCTACCATCCATGAGTCGGTGTAGAGATAAAGCTTTGGCCATCTCTCACGTTCAGCTACGTCGAGAGCTAGCTGGACAGCTTTTACCTCTGCGAACTGACTGGATTCTCCTTCTCCATCTCTCGCCTCTGCAACTCGGCGTGTTGGACTCCACACTGCAGACTTCCACCTTCGCTTGTTCCCAACAAGACGACAGGAACCGTCTGTGAACAGAGCATATTTCTTTTCATCATCAGAAAGGTCATTGTAAGGAGGAGCTTCCTCAGCACGAGTCACTTTCTCCTCTGGAGGTTTAGCACAGTTGATACCTTCAGGCCAACTTGAGATCACCTCCACTAGACCAGGTCTTTCAAGATTCCCCATTCGAGCTCTCTGTGTTATCAGAGCCATCCACTTTGACCAGGTTGAGTCTGTGGCATGATGTGGTGTGGAGCCTTTGCCTTTGAACATCCAATTCAAAACTGGTAATCTGGGAGCTAAGAGAAGTTGTGATTCAGTTCCAATCACTTCAGAAGATGCTTTCACTCCTTCATAGGCAGCTAAAATTTCTTTCTCTGTTGGAGTATAGTTAGCCTCTGAACCTCTGTAACCTCGACTCCAGAAACCAAGAGGTCGTCCACGTGTCTCACCTGGAGCTTTTTGCCACAAGCACCAGGTTGGACCATTGTCACTTGCAGCCGTGTACAGAATGTTCTTAATGTCTGGACCATCTCGGACAGGTCCCAGACCCATTGCTTGAATTACCTCTTGCTTTATCTGGTCAAAGGCTGCTTGCTGTTCAGGTCCCCAGTGGAAATGGTTTCTCTTTCGAGTCACATCATACAGAGGTTTCACAATCTGACTGTATCCAGGAATGTGTAGTCTCCAAAATCCCACTATCCCCAAGAAACGTAGGGTCTCTTGCTTGTTTGTGGGACTTGCCATGGTAGAGACTCTATTTACCACATCCACTGGAATGTGTCGGCGTCCATCCTGCCACTTCACTCCCAGAAATTGAATCTCTGTGGTAGGTCCTTTCACCTTGTCTCGCTTGATGGCAAAACCTGCTTTCAGAAGAATGTCAATGACTTTGTTACCTTTCTTGAAAACTTCCTCAGCAGTTTTACCCCAGACGATGATATCATCGATGAACTGGATGTGTTCTGGAGCACCACCTTTCTCCAGAGCATCGTGGATCACTGCATGACAGATGCTTGAGCTGTGGATCCAGCCCATTGGCAGTCTGTTGAAAGTGTACTGGATTCCTCTCCAGGTGAAAGCAAACTGAGGCCTGCATTCCTCTGCTATGGGAATAGAGAAAAATGCATTAGCAATGTCTATGGTAGCATACCATTTGGCCTCTTTGGATTCCAGCTCATACTGTAGCTCCATCATGTCTGGTACTGCTGCACTCATAGGCGGTGTTACTTCGTTTAGGGCTCGGTAGTCTACTGTCAGACGCCAGTCTCCATTCTGCTTCCGCACAGGCCACACTGGACTGTTGAAAGGTGAATGAGTTTTGCTGACGACTTTCTGACTCTCCAACTGACGAATCAGATTCTGAATGGGCAACAAAGAGTCACGGTTGGTTCTATATTGTCTGTGATGCACAGTCTGAGAAGCAACCGGCAATTTAATGTCCTGTATCTTATGTTGTCCCACAACTGCAGATTCATCAGAAAGTTCAGGTCTGGCAGACAGCTTCAATTTTTGTCCATCAATTTCTATTGAAGCTACTCCAAAAGCCCATTTGTAACCTCTAGGGTCTTTGAAACGCCCTTCTCTCAGAAAATCAATTCCCAAAATACAAGGTGCGTCAGGTCCGGTCACAACTGTATGCTTCCTCCATTGTTTACCAGTTAAACTTATATTAACCTCTACCTTACTTAACTCTTGAGATCCACCAGTGACTCCCAGAATAGTTATTGACTCTGATCCCTGATAATTTGATGGTATTATGGTGCACTGAGCTCCTGTGTCAACCAAGGCCCTGTACTTCCGAAATTGTGAAGTGCCAGGCCACTGGATGTACACATCCCAATAGATTCTATTATCTCTGTTATCCCTCTCCTCCCCCTGGCGGGAGGCAGGGCACCCCTAGTTATGGGGAACATGCGCACATGTGCATTGCACATATTGTGCAGGGTTATAACTTTGCATGTTATAACTGGAGCCACTGTTGGAGCCATAAGAGTTGTTCTGGGGAACTGTGGAAGTAACAGCTACCCTTCTGGTATTGCTACCTTGGGTTCTGCCACTTTGCAATTCCCTCAGTCTCCTGAAAAGATTAGAAGTTGGTTGACCATCCCAGCGGTTCATGTTCTCACCAAACTGATCACGCAGAGTTATCCAAATAGTTCTACGTGATTGCCTTGGTGGTCTGTTTTGGAATGACCTGTTTTGGAATGTCCTGTTTTGGAATGACCTCCTTGGAGGACGTGTATTCCTCACAGATGAGACTTGTATCCACCTGGAGGAAGAATTGAAATTATCCCTTTGTGCCAATTGGGATATGGAATTTCTAAATTCATTTTTCAGATCCTTCATGCAATTCTCAATTTTTCCAGACAAAGTTTCAATGGCTGAAACCAAAGAACCACGTGTCATGCTATCCTCCAATTGTCTCATTTGATCACTGAATTGGCCAACCGTAGGAGAAGCTCCACCATAACTTCTTGACACAATTCTGCTTGCCAGAATGTTTGCATAATTAGAAGGAGCAAGTTTGATGATCTTTTTAGCAAGACCAATACCCACAGGAATGTCATCAGGATTCAGAGTTTCATGTTCACCATAGAGTAGCTCTCTAACAGCAAATTCTCTCAAGCGCTTAATTCCCTCATCTATGGTAGTCCAGGGTTTAGGATTCCAGGGAAGATCATCTCGGGAAGGGTATCTCAGGGCAACCGCTATTAAAAGGCGTATCCACAGATTAACCTTACCGAGAGCTTCACCTAGATGTCTATCTATTCCATTGTCCCTTGAGAGAGTTCCTAACTGAGCTGCTGACTTGTCTCCAACTGTTAGAGCTGAAGCACCTGTATCATAACACCTACTAAGCCAAGCTAGAACTGGCTCCTTATCTGCCCTGGTGAAATCTTTACGGACATTTCTCAATTCTTCCCGTGGTGACGAACAGTCTGTAATGTCATCTTCATCTTCATCTCCCTGAATTCTTTGCCCGTAAAATCCTGCTGTCATTCTCCTAAGGATCTCTTTAAGCTGAGAACCACCTTTGCCAGCTGCTTTCCTAGCTTCATCTCTATCCTGCTTTGATCTCACTAGGTTAGCTAGATCTTTAAAACAAACCTTCTCTTCCTCCTGAGCAGGATCTTTTAGAGTAGAGGGCCCCTCACCAGGATCAGTCTCTACCTCTTCTTCTCCATCTTGGGCCTTTGCAGCTCTAGTCTTTAAAGGAGCCACCTTAACTGGAGCTGTGTTTGAATTTACAGCCACCTTAATGGAAGCTGACAGGTCCTGAGATAAATCAGCTGCTGGGGCAGTGACTTCCGGTCCCACCGAGGGAGTGGGTGGAAGTGACGTTGCTCCATTACTGGCCGACGGAGAAGAAGAAGAAGGAGAAGGAGTGGGAGAAGGAGTAGGTGCCATGTTGATACCAGCCGATGCCCTTGGCTGCTTGCCAGAATCAGCAAAGTCATTTAGAGCTGCCTTACCAATTAACTTTTTAGCCTTCTTTTTGACTGACACGGGTTCTCCACAGTCCTCGTCACTAGATGACTCTGGGACTGATCGAGAGCCACGGCGTTTTCTTTTTGATCTAGTTTTAATAACAAAACAAGCTCTGGACACCTTTCTCTCTCGCCGCAAAGAGACCAGCAGATACACATTAATTATCACTGAAAGCAGGATTATACACATCAAATAAATCACCTTTGGATCCCAGGCATCACCTAAAGTTACTGTCTCCTCAGGCGGAATCTTAAAACCCTTTATCTCAATTGGGAGAGTGGTGGAGGTAACATTCCTGTATCTCACTGGCCATAATAAATTAATACATTTTCCATACCATAATTTAACTCTATACATAACCCACATATAAATTGTCCGCACCAAATATTTACCCAGGTAATCCAAAATCAAACCCAAACAATATCTGTAAACCAGAGCCCCAAAAATTGAAAAGAATAATCGCTCCACAAACCACAATACCTTCATGTTTGCTAATTCAGCTAGAAAACACCAAATCAATCAAACAATAAATTAAACTAATTATCTGCCCCACGTTGGGCGCCAATAAAAAAAATGTGGTGGGATGGAAGGTAAGGCCGAGAAGCCTCCTCCCTTCCCCCTTGTAAAGTAAAAGGGAAAAAAAATTGAAGGGAAAAGAAAAAAAACTCGCAAGCTGAATTAGCAAAGCAGTGGAGCTATATTTACAAAGCGATGTAGGGTTTGCAGGGGATTATTTACAAATTTACAATATCTACAATATATACAAAGATATACAACAGAGTAACACAGAAATGAGAGTGACCCCCCTCTGGACAGAGGGGGTTCCCCACC